>NC_040879.1:60947776-60982081 GCF_003676215.2 Rhopalosiphum maidis | reverse complement strand
AACAAAATATGCATCCGGTTTCTATATAAATGTAAGACTTAAGTTTATACATGAATAACTTTTTTATTATTATTAAATATATAAAAATACATAGATACTTACATGGTATCTTTGGGTAGGTATACTGATCTATTAGAAATCGTCCTGTTAAACAAGAGCAATGATCAAATCAGGAAAATTTTTTTCATCACCTCGATAAGATTTTTATTTTTTTTAAATTTTCAGAATATCCCGGAAATTCAACAGAATCATACTAAACAAAAGATATAGGTTATGATAATTTTTTATGTGATACTTCTGATTATTAAGTTAAAAATATGGAATATATAAAATAGAACATTCAAAAGGAAATTTCAATCTGTTAAGTACCTACTACGATATACGATTAAAATAAAAAATATACATATGTTTATTAATAAATGAGTTAGTCCGTGAATTTTTGTAGTCATTGTGGTATCAATGAATAATGAAAATAAATTGTACAATTTTGTTAATTCAATAAACTATCAAGAAGCTTACGCTGAAATACAGTATAGATATAATAGTCTCAAATAATATAATTAGAAAATACTTCATTTATCATACCATTAAGTACGGAATTCTATTTTTCTTATAAATAATAATATTATGTACATATAGTTACATACAAAGTCCGGAGTTGTACATTGCGCAATTTGTACAGTGATTTTTGTACACATTGCGAATTGTACAATGTTGCTGTACAAAGTAACTAAATTGTACAAGTTATATTATACAATTCGCGATGTGTACAATAATCATTTTACAAATCACAAAATTTAAAAACATATAAAAATTACAGTTTTTCGTATAAAAAAAATACTATTACAAAACTATATATTACTATACATTGTACACATTGTGATATAAATAAAAACACGAATCTATAGTAAGATATATATATAAAATCATCTCTTATAGTCTTACGAGATGTGTTTCCCACGTTATGTGGAATATAACATATATTAGTAAAGGTACAATAAATTGTAATCTAAACTTGATTATATAACTAAAAATAATTCAAATTTAAGTAGATATGACATTTATTTAGATATTGTGTATCTTGAATATCATACCGCAAAAATTTAAACATTGCATTTATTTGTTTGAAAATCAAAACTAAATTGGTACTTACGTCATACTCTAAACCTGTAAGAATAAGTCCACCAATCCCTTGATGTTCGTCCAAAAAAGTTTTTAAAGCTTTTCATTTCTTCTAACGAATTAGTTCCGCCATTAGACGATCACAAGCAAGCATTTCAGCCCATTCTTGTATAGTGTCATGGCCGTAGTATAAAAATAGACGACGAGAACCTTTCATCTTTAATATGTTGTCTAAATATGCTACATCAATTATAAAACACATAAATATTGAATATATTTTATATTAAAATATTTAATATTAGGTAATACATTTCTCAAATTCTATTTTCTAGAGTACTACACTAAATGACGATACATCAAGTTGTTGAAGGCCGGATTAACCATAACCAAAATATTTTATTAATTTATAATGGTCTATGAACAGTGCCTTGCCAGTTGCCACAACTGCTTAGACTTTAAGTAGGAAATAGTAGACTTTAATTTTTAGTAGACTAAAAACATAGGCTAATTTTATAGAATATAAACAAACAATACAGCAATATTTGTACTTTTATGAACGTGCTACCAATAGTTGACGGTAGATCGTTTTTTAGTAGGTATGCTGCGATGATTTAGCAGTCATAATAATGCCCAACTAAGTTTATTCCAACATGATATTTTAAATTATTTTCCGACTAATCCGTGACTGGCTTACTGAATATTCGCTTATGTGAAAAGATCATGGACTCCGATTTCTGAGCTCTATTGTAACACATTTCGGGCTGTCCACGATAACAGTGTCTCTGGCTCTAAATCTCCATCTAAATACGTGGATCGTTTTGACTGTCGGAAACTCGAAAATCAATCATATAACGATTTACTGGCTTAATAACGTGTTGAAACAACCGTTTGATTTTGCGTTTCTGGTGTGTTGGAATGCATAACTCTATTTCGTATGCTCCTGCTAGTTCTGAATAGTTAAACTGCGCGTTGGAATAAACTTAGATATTAGTACTGTCGTTTTCGACTATTAATAATGTTTTGTTTCAGGAAAAACATTTTTTCAACGATCATACAGTGTGGAATCAGTAATCATTATAATGGATATAATTTTATTATTAATGGTAAATATTTGTCAAACATAATATATGTTTTATTGTCATACGAATATTGGTAATTGTTATAATTTAACCGTAGACGCAGGTCTAGTCTGAATATGGCTACAGTTCAAAGGATTATGGCAGCGTTCCAAAAGGTGGAAGGGGCAATTTAGCGATGATGAAATTATAATGATAAAATATAAATGTGCAATTTACAATCTCTATAGTAACAATAAGTAATTTTTTTTATTTAAGATATACAATCCATACAAATAAGTACAATAAGTATATGTGAGATAGGGAATAAAAAAAATATTATTGGGGTGTTGTGATTGAGTAGTCACCCATTTAGTGGCACTTAACTTGGAATTTTTAAAACTTTATTTGTACAAATTAGTAAATAGTTTTGTCAAAACTACAACTTCAAACGTCGATAAAAAAAAAAAAAAATGTTTCCATGTGTTTTGTATATTTTAAAGTTATGTTACGGAGTAAGACCTTGTATTATATAAAATCTTATTATAAATTTCACTTTTTGACTGAGCATAAAAAATGATATGATATAGGTATACGTATACCATTATATATAAAAAAAATTAATATTTCAAATATCTAAATATAGCTTAAACTAAGTCAAATATATTTGATGCAAATTTCAAGTGACTATGATAAACAATTTTTGAACTGGAAAAATACCATACAAATTTAAAATTCAGACGATTATTTAAAATATTTATAGAATTTTATTAAGCTATACTTTTTCAATAATTATCGTAAGAAAACTTATTTATGAGGTGTAATAAGACTATTTGACAAATTTCTATTACAATCGTTACTATATTTGTTAAATAGTCTTGTTAACAGGGTGTATCCTTGAGTACTTGTATTGAATTTTTAAACCTTAGGTATAACTGTATAAGCATTAAACATCTTATGATATTTTTAACTAGTTAAAAGTAGTTTAAACTTATGCAGTTAACTATAGTTAAAAATAAATTACTTTTTTTCTTATAAAATTAATAATTATACTTTTTGTTAAAGCTTAACAAATAATTATGAATATTGTAATTATTAAAAATGGATGTTGTGAAATTAATTTCTATGGGTTAGCTTTCAATATGTTCAAAGTCTATAGTAATTTACTATAAATTTTACTTTGTTAATACCCTCTAAATTATTAGAATATATAATAAGTCATATGCTAGGATGTTTTTACTCTCCTTAAAAACACATTTTTACCGGTAGGTAAAAATATCCTACTAAATAATCATGTGGGAGGTAATAATATATCCTAGAATATTTTTAACATTCTTGGAAAATAATGAGAATAATTTTACATGTGAAGGGGTATTGATAACCTAGGCTATTTACCGGGGGTAAAATATCCTAGGTTAAATTTATCCCCATCATATTTTTACTAGGAGGTATACATATCCTAAGTTATTTTTACCGAGGAGGGTAAAATCACCTGTTACGCCGGCACTGAATATGCAATTACAGATTATTTGAAGATAACCTTATGTCTTCATTTATCTATGATACTATATTGACCAGTTTTCTTGAAGAACAGCATTATCAGGATATTAGGATCAGTTCCAAAAATTAAGTCAAATCATTTCTCATACATTTAACACGTCGAAATTGTTTGGCTTTTTTTAATATATAATAATATATATTCGATATTGAGTAATACTACCTAATGTTGTATTGTCCTCCTTACACATGCAAGGTACAGAAATTTGGTATTTTGAATCCACTTTAACCCCATCGTAACATATAGACGTGCAAGTTGCTGGTGTATCTGTAACTTGAACATCCGATAAACCACAAGAATTAGAACGGCCACCAAAAAAACAGCATGCCGATATACCAACGCCTGAAAATCAAACAATAAACTCATATTTTAATTGTTTTTGTAAATTGCGTATAACACAATAGTGCATCATCCAAAATATAATTAAATGTAAATTAATAAGTCAGCAGACTAAAATGTTATTACAACCGAGTTTACACAATTTATCTTACTTTATTCTATAATATAAAACATTTTATAATACTATAGTCTATAGACTTCATGTCTTCATCCTGATAAAAATGAACAAGTATAAAATATGACGCTCTATATGAATTTCGGTTTGAATATCGCTCAATTCGCGGAAATATCGGAGATGATCGAATTATACTCTTTACCTAAGCCAAAATGTTCGAATTATTGTGTTCGATCCGACCAGTGACTTTATTATACAACGAGATAAATTTAAAAATAAACGTAAATACCAACATAATTAACACAATTATTATGAAATACTGTACCTATGTTCTATGTAGTGTTTAAATTGTAAGTATTAATTAGTTTTGAAAAAATAACTTATTTTTCTAGTATAATTTTTATTAATGTTGAAAAAAAGTCAAAATATATTAATTGTGAAAATTTTATACATTCTACTATCACTTAATTTATAATACACAATTTACACAATAATTGATAATTATAATTATGTATGGCTATATACGAGTATAAAATATTAAGGGAAACTACTAAACCTAATGAAATCCTATACACTTTAAATACCGAATATTGATGTACTTATTTGTAGAATAAACTAGGTATTTATAAAAACACGTTTAGATATATAGTTTAACAATTTTTTTTCATTATCTGTCTAAAAAAAAAGCTCACCGTTTGGATCTTGAGATTTCGTGTATACTGTTAACGTAAGAATGTTACTAATTAAAAGCAAAGAATTGTAAAAGTACATTTTTATAAATGCAGTGTATTAACATGCAATTCCAATACTTTATTCACAAATACCGTCAGAGGTTTTAATTTTGTATTTAGCTAAACGATATAAAAAGTTTTAATTACAAACTAATTTAAATTACCTATTCTAAAAACAGTGTGTATTTAATTGAATATGTTAAATTGTATTGATATATTGTTTTAAATGTTTACATGAAAACCATTTGCAGAACGAATATTAATTGAGTTTTTATAAAATTTAGCAAGTAAATAGGTATATGTTGATTGTACATAATATGTTTTTCAATTTATATACGACAGTTTGTAATTTATAGCTATTTATAGAATATTTATGATTAAAAAAGCAGCCAAAGCCTAACATTGCAACGGAATAAATGTATTGTATACACACTATTATCATTCATCGTCCTATTTATATAGTTGTATTTTTGTAATTAATGCGTATTGTTTATGATTATAGTATGAGCTTATATAGTTCATCTGTTTATATACCTAATACCTAATATTATATAGATTTATTCATGATACGTCGGCAACTGCGTTAGTGTGATTAGAAAAACATTTTAAAATGTTTAACATAACTTTCGTAAGTGTTGCTCATACGATGTCACAAACGTACTTACTTTAGATAGATATAATTTTAGAGCCAAGATAAGGACGTGGTGAATTATACCCTTGATAATTACATAAAATGAGTAATTGTATAATCAAATAATCTTAAAACAATTTAGTATGAGAGTTTTTTATTAAGTAATGCTCTTTTTTAAGCTTATCAATGATTTCTACGTACGTTTGGCCAGACCCCCCTCCTATAGTAAAAATAAATAAATATTTAGATATTTGGCACACAATTCGCAAGAATTTGTAAGCCTAGTTTTGTAATTCACACAACATTCCTTCTCCCCAAAAATCAAAAATGTATAGGGAGGGCTCCTTCGTGGTAAAAATTATTATTTTTCAAATTTTTTAAGAATTATAAAAAAAAACATTATGTGAATTCACTAAGTTTCACGACAATTTTGGGAGGAGTGTCGTCTGAATTTAAAAATTAAGCTTACGAATTCATGCAAATTACGTGCTAAATATTTGCCCAATTTGATTTTCCATTGGGGGGGGGGGCTGACAAATGTACGAATGATTTCTTCTGTGTCAATATAATTTAAAACTTTTTCTCTACTGTCATTAGCATCAAATCATTTAAATATAAATAGGATAATGAGCTCTTCAATAATATCTTAATATACATTTAAGTACGGCAAATGATCTTTTATAAGCAACCTATAACAATAATAACTTGATAACTTTTTATAGTTCTATTATCGGCTTTATCATAGCTTGATTTACAACTACAACATTGGTATTATATAATCTATATATTATACATGCATAATCACCATACCCTTGATTAGAAGTCGGAAATTAAAATAATCACGATACAGATTTGATAAACTAATAAATAATAAATATTGATAAATGTGAAAAAAATTAATGTCAATTTATAGCAAAATTAAAAACTGTTTGCGACCTTAGCAGCCCTCAAGGGTACGGCCCACTAGCAAGTTTCCTAGTATCTCGATCAGCCAATCCGACTCCGACAATAGGACATAATATAATGGCACCATAATATGTAAGTTATTATCCTATCTGTATTTAATGTATACTTTATAGGTACAAAACATGGGCATCCACAGACATTTTTCTAGGGGAGGGGGGCAAAATTAATTTAAAAAATAAATGAAGATTTTTTTTATACATTTTATTTATAGTACATTATTATGTTTCGTAATTATTACAATAGATTATTACAATTATTTACTATTATTATACATTTTAGTTATACATTATTTTGTGTCATCAAATATAAATTGCAATCTCCGTGGACATTCTTTACCAAATTGTGTCAATGCATTTTTTGTAAATTTTTCTTTATTTGAATTTACTTTTTCTCGATGAACACTCAACATGTATATCCCACTCAGTCTATCTTCACCCATCGTTGACCGTAACCAATTTCTTAACACTCCTTAATGTACTGAAAGAACGTTCTGCTATATAACTTGTAGCCGGAGGAGACAGTTATACTTGGGAAAAATGTACAGTTACAATTTAACAAATCGATAAAATCAATATCTTGGCAGTTCTTATTTTGCTAAAAATTGTACCAACTTTCCGCTTCAGCTTGTAGATTATCAATTTTATAGAAATCAAAAATTGTTTCAATGGTCTCAAAATAAACTTTTTTCTCTATTTTTTTAAAAATTAGTTGGGGTGAAAATATTGTAGTAAAAAAGCATTATCATTTTTTTTTTCAAAACATTGTTTGATAAATTGTAGAATTGAATCAGGATATGGTATAAAAATTGATACTCAATAATAATCTTCTTAACTCTCAGTTTCATAGTTCGCTCTTAGTGCTAAGTTATTATGTTTTCAGTGTCATTTCAATGATTATTAAACAATATTAGTAATGAATTAATATGCTCCTAGACTTTTTATAATCGTAGATGTATTGAAACACCTTATAACATATTGTCACAGGTTCTAGGTTCTAAAATAGCACTGTACTTCGCCATGGTAATCATAGAAATTAGGATTGATAAATTTGAGGTTGCAGAATATAAGTGATGAGCTCGTTGCCATATATTGAAATTTTAAATCCTTCATTATTTTACAATGATTTTAAACTTGTCGTTATTGAAGTAAAATGTTCTGAAAATACTCTTATACTTTTATATTAAGACGACTAGCGCGTTTTACAAAACAATAATATAATAAATAAATATAGTAATTTAAAATAAAATTCTCATTTTTAATATTTAAAGAAAATTTAAATTATTATATTTGTTACAATAGTCATATATTATTTATGACCATGCAAGATGTAAAATGTATCGTGATCACCATATCCACTTTAATTACCTTTAAAAATGATTCCGATAAATAAACAACCATTTCTAAAGTAATCATCTCAACAGTTTCTAAATGAATGAACCCCTCAGCGCCTTTTTCTCAACCAAAAAAAAACAGCAGACTATAAAACAAAATTAAAAGTTCCAACGGGGGACAACAAAATATTATAGCCCCACAATTTATTAATGGAGCTGGATCAAAATAATTTTTTTTTTTTTTTAATTATTATAAATAATTTAAAATGACCAGTTCAACAATAATTACCAGCAATATACTACATTTTTAAATTTTAAATTTTATAAAAACTTCGTTTTCCAGTTAATTTGAAAAATAATGTCAAAAAATACTGTACATATACATACCACCCCTATAAGCAACTGAAATTAAAATTATATAATATTTGCTTAGTAATGTACAATTATTTTACATCTTTTTTTATATTACATGATTAATGTAGTTTAATCGATTCCGCCCGATATTTGTCTATATTGATACCGCCGAATATTTGTTTATGTTGATTCCACAAACTGCTTATTAGAAGATTTTTTTTTTGTTAACTGTATAGGTACACCCAGTTTACTATAATTGTAAATGTATTTTTTTATTTATTTATTTTTTGTTTCATAATAAAAGCATTTAAAAAAACAATTCAAACATTGTCGACCACAAAGAACAATATAACTCAATTATACATGATATTAAAAAAAAAAATAAATAAAATGTAAAATTTGTTAAAATAATATATTCAATTTCATAATTTTATACAAATAGCAATAAAAATATATAGAAATTTTAAAACAAAATTCTCATTTTTAATATTTTAAAGAAAATTAAAATTATTATTTTTGTGACAATAGTCATACATTATTTATGACCATGCAAGTTTCTAGAAACAAGGTAACAATTTAAAAACATTATTGAACTGTGACTATAGTCCAACTCTTGTTAATGCTATAATCACTAGTTTCTGTTTAATAAATCACAAGGTTTTGTAGTGACACCATTAAATCCATCTAAAATAGCATTGAACCCGGGGAATGGTTTTTCACAATTACAGCAGTTATCGGGGTCATTAAAATCTATAGAAGAACCTATAAATCCTGCTCCATATTTATTGGCATAATTGCCCTAAACAATCAAATAATAATTAAATACATTTTAATATAAAATATATAAAAAGAAGAAAATACTACCTTTTCATTAAATGATGTTAAAGTATCTACACACCATGTACACGTTTCTTGTGGTTGCAAACAAATCTATAAAAACGAATGTTATATAAAATGTATTCATTTTTTTATGTAAAATGATAAATATTTTCGGATAATTCAACTAGTTCTTTGTATTATCAATTAATGCCCATTTTATAAGAAGATAATTTTTAAATATAACAATACAACAATCATCCTTATATTATATCATACCCGTATATGTGTTTTCCGTCGTACAAATGGAGAAAACAGTGGAATTGTATTCAGTACTTTTGATTTTAAATTTAATTAACCTAGTACTCAACTTAAAGGTTACAAAATTATCCGTGTTTTTTTAATGCTTTTTACAATATTTAAATTTTTAAGCAAGTTACGAGTATTTTTAAATTCTAATAAGTTACAGCTACTTATCCATAACTTCCAAATGTAAAAATATACTTTGATTTTTGATAAAACAGAAAAATTTTTTAAAATTTGTCATGTCTAATTAACAAAAGCAAAAAAAAAACCAGTTTTAATAACTTTTAGTTTGTTATTTTTCTCTGTACTTTAAATGAGCTGATAACTCACGATCTTATGTTATAGTCAATAAAAGAACATAAACCATAGTACTCAATAGCTATGAATTGTATGTCGGTAAGTTTGCACAAGATATGTACCTAATAGTACGTTCGCAATAGCAATCTTTATTATTATTTTCGTGTGGCAATGTGGCATAGTGTATGACCATATAAATATTAAATACATTGAAATAGCTAAACTAATAATAAATCATTAAACAATTCATATTAAATTTGTATACCTTCTCCATGGTCAAATCACAATACGTAAATGAATCATTGGGATCAGATGTTGGGTTAATTTTAAATTTAAAATGTATTTTTTCTTTCGGAATAGATGCCTGCTTTAATACATCTTTTAATTTATCCTAGAAAAATATTATTGATTATAAATTTATAAGATACAATTCTGCACTCTCTAGATAATAATGTTTCAATACCAACGTATAATTTGTATATGATGCAGTAATTGGAGCTATTCCATTTCTGAAGTCATTGCTAGTGCATTCGTTCAAGAATACAACAGAAACAACGTAAAAATCCGTAACCGAATCTACTGTAGTAATATCCAACCCTTTAAAAAATATTTAAAACAAAATTTTTTTTTAATTTATAAGGTAATCATTATTTTACCAATATTTGTATACAATACATTATAGTATATTGACAGTACTTTTTTTCGTTGTACACATGGACTCATTTTTAATAATAAATAAATTTAGTATATATTTTCTTAAAATGTTGAATCTTAAATGATCATACATTTTGTAAAATCACTAAGAAACCCTAGAATTTATTATGTATTAACTATTAAGGTATGATAGTATTACCATGGCTAATCAGTAATCAGAAATCTCATATTATTAAACTATGAACTAATAGTATTGAAATAACATCATTTATTATTACTAAATTCTAAATTAAACAACCTCATAATATGTGTCCAGTATTATAAATCACCTCGTTTAACAAAAGAGAGACCTTAAGTATTAAAAATTTAAAAAAAAACTATTTCAATTTGTTATGATTGATAATATGACGAGAAAATACAAAGTTATACAAGGAAATCATTTTCTGATACAGGAATATTATTTATTTTAATTCAAACAATAGTTAATTGAAAAGATAACTCATGAAAATAAATTAACTCATCGTTTTGGATAGAAAAATACAAATTTGATATAATTTGTGCCATTTATTAGTTTTACATATAGTAAACAATGTATACAAAGATATTGTGAAACCAATTTCAATAATTATTAAAAAAAAAAAAATGTCCTAATCATAAAACACCAATTTAAGTTAGGTAATACTGTTGGTGTAATGAAATATTTTGTATATCGATATTCTTTTAATGGAAAATTCTGTTGATTACTGTAATATATGCAAACATTTAAAAGAAATTAAGGATTTAAGTAAAAAAAAATAATAATAAAAATATATATTTAAGTTGTTGATGTTGTTACTTGATTAGTATTAGCACTGTCCTTAGATTTGTTGTTTGAGTTATTTTCATAAGACATTTGCATAATATAGGGTATATATTATATAATATATAATGTAGGGTTTTGGTATAATTTGATTACTATAAATTGGTATTACCAAAATAAACTATTATATTATTCACATTTGGTATTTAATTTAATTTAAGTGTATGATTGGGTTTGCTATTTGTTTTAAAATTCAAAATTTTACTCTAAACATCCCTATATTAGTTTTCTGGTGAAATTTTTATTTCTTTTTATGCTTATTATTTCCGATTTATGTATTAAAATATATGACATTTTATTTTTCCCTAGTAATAGTTATGTTGATTTCAAATAATTAAAATAAAACTATTAATTAATGTACTGACCTAAGAAGGTCGTTGTTAACAAGTCAGTGCACCAAAATCAATGATAAGACCCTAAATTTTTCAGAAAAATATTGACTGTGGCCATTAACTTTAACCGTTCATTCAAACAAATAAGTTATTTTTGTTGTTGAAACAATGAGGTATTTAAAAAAACTAAAACCATTTAAAAAAAATATTCAATGAAAAATAATTGAGAAATACATTTTTTCAGTTTTTTTTTTTAATATTATTTATAGATTAGTAAGAAAAAACAGTTTCTATGAATATAACGACAATAGATACATTTAAGACTTAAGTTTATACTTACTTAACTTTTTTATTATTATAAATGAATAAATATATATAAATACTTACAAGGTATCCTTGGGTTGGTAAAATGATCTATTAGAAATCGTCCTGATAAATCAAGACCAACAAATAAATTAGGAAAACTTTTTTTCATCACCTCAAGATATGTTTTTAAATTTTCAGAATATCCCATAAATTCATCAGAATCATCCTAAACAAAGGAAATAGATTATAATAATTTTGTAAGTGATACTTGTGATTATTAAATAAAAAATATAGAATAAAAAAAATAAAAAATAAGGCATACACAAGAAAATTTCAATTTGTTAAGTTCTACGATCTACGATTAAACATTAAAATCACAAATATGTATTATTGAATAATCGTCCTAAGTTGTCTCTATGATATCAATGAATAATGATGATAAAAAATATAATTATGTCGATTCGATAAACTATCAAAAATTTTACGTTGAAATAAAATATTTTGATAATAATGTCCAACAACTGATTTAAATAGTACTTATTTAATAATACCTTTATACATGGAATTCTATCAAAGTTTAATATATTTATAAATAATTATATTAAGCTTATAAACGAATTTATTCATTGTATGAAGATTCTGTGAGCATTTTAAGTTAAACTTGACTATATGACTAGATATAAGTACGTTTATATATTATATATCTGGCTTGAATATCATACCGGAAATATATGAACATTTTTTTATTTGTTTAAAAACCAATACTAAATTGGTACTTACGTCATACTCTAAACTTGTAAGAACAAGACCATCAATCCCCGGATGTTCATCCAAAAAAGCTTTTAAGCCTTTCATTTCATCTAATGAGTTAGTTCCTCCGTTACAAGATTCACAAGCAAGCATTGCAGTCCATTCTTGTATAGTCGTATGACCGTAAAGCAAAAATACACGCTTAGAACCTTTCATCTTCAATATTTTGTCTAAGTATACTATATCAATTATAAAACACATGAATATTGAATATATTTAATATTAAGATGTTTAATATTAGGTAATACATTTTTTAAATTCCATTTTCCAGAGTACTATACCAAGTCACCATGTGACTATTTATTAAGTTGTTGAAGGCCGGATTAACTATTAAACAGTACTAGCAAATAATTACTGAATTAATCTAAAGTTAGGCACTACAAATGTTGAACTAAATTCATTTTTTTTAATATTTCCACTGATCATACCAAATTGTTTTATCAATTTATGATGATCTATGAACGGTTTCTTACACTATAAATTCTTAAGCTATTTAAGCTACATATCCTTTCCCCTTTAGTGTCATTATTTGATAAGGTTGCAGAAAATATATTCTGACTTAACATTATATTGAATATGATCTAATTTTTAATAAATAAAAAATACAACGGTATTTGTACTTTTCGGTATGAGCTACAAGTATTTGGTAGTATATCATGTTCTACTGTTTTAGTGTCCTGAATTTAATCAGCAATCATAATATTATTAAGTTTATACCAACATGAAATTTGTAACTGGCTGCAAACTAATCCGTGAATGGCTTACTGAGTATACGCTAATAATAAAGGATCATGAAATCTGAGCTTCATTGCAACGCCCCAGATTTCATATCTCCATCCAGTGGCAGATCCAGGGAGGGGCGTTCGCTCCCCCCCGCTCTCTCTCAAAAAATAGTTTGAAGTCCCTGATTTTAGTTTTTGACGTAATTATACTTCAAGGGTTACAAAATTATAGTGATATTTTTTTTTATTACTATTACTATAAAAAATATTTTTTTTGTTCTGTACAAGACTGTGGAAAGTAACATGTGTATGTACCTATAAATAAATATTTTATCAAAATTAATGTGTGCCCTTTAAAAATCGCCTTCCCTCTCTGGATTTGTACCTGTCACCATCTAAATACGCGGACAATTGTAACTGTCAGAAATCAATTATTTAACAATTTACTGGTCTAATAACGTGTTGAATCAACCGTTTAAATTTGCGTTTCTGGTGTTTTGGAATGTCATAACTAGCTATTTCGTATGCTCCTGCTAGTTCTGTAATAGTTAGACTACGTTTTGGAATAAAATTAGGTATTAGTACTGTAGTTTTCAACTATTAATAATGTTTTGTTCCAGGAAACACGTTTTTACAACGATCATACAGTGTGGTATTCGTTATTATTATGGCTATAACAGTATAAATAATAATATATGTTTTTGAACAAGAAGTACTTAAGTAGTTAAGTACAACCATACAATAATTTTCAGGGCTTCACAAATTTTAATGCAAGCCCTGCTAGAGTACACTACAGAATATGCACGACAGACTATTTGAAAATAACTTTATACAGTAACGCGAAGAACGATTATTTCGGAGACGATTGTCTCTGTGATAGGGTGAGTGGTAAGGAATGGGTCCCCTAATAATAAATGCTATATGATATTTATTAGGTAGTCAATACTGATCTATAACATAATGAGTTGTATTATAAATTGTTATGCATTAATTATATCAATTTATGTTATAGCCACCCCACACAATTTTTTTGCTTCTATAATGGTGGGTGGCTCTTTAGTATATTTTTCTTTGGCTCGAGAAAATTGTTATTTCGCAACGCCATTGATTTCAGTTTTCTTTCAATCAATCCCAACAATTAATTCGAAAAATTTCTCATACATATATATTATAATATTAAGCGTCGTAATTGTTTTGCTTTATTAAATATATTTATGTATTCTATTTTTAAGTTATACTACCTAATTGATTAAAATTCGGATTACACATGCAGGGTACACCAACGTGGTATCTTAAATCCACTGTAACTCCATCGAAAAATATAGACAGGCAATTCACTGGTATTTTTGAAATTGGAACATCCGATAAACCACAATCCTCAGCGCGAGCACCATAAAAACCGCATGCTGATATTCCAATGCCTAAAAAAAGTAAAAATCAAACAATAAACTCATATCTCATTTCATTTTTCATTTGTGTATAACACGTCAATCCATTATCCAATGTATAGTTAAGCATAAGTTAATAAGCCAACAAATAAAAATGTTATTACAACATTTACAACCGAGCTTACACAATTTAACTTATTTTATTATATAAGTTAGTATATTTTTGAGAAAAAAATAACTTAAAAGTGCGTTTCTTATTTAAGAAATACCAAAATATACTAGTCGAGAATAGTATTAATCATGTACTTGATTTCAAATTTTGATACCTACAAAATATAAATACTGGTTTGGTTAGGAGGTAGTTAAAGTTTTTATATATTACAAAATATAATGCAAGACATATTATAATAATATAGACTTCATCCTTATAAAAATGAACAAGTTTAAAATATTACGCTCTATAGATTTCAGTTTGAATATCGCGCTCAATTCACAGAAATTTTGGAGATGATCGAACTGCACTCTTTACCTAAGCCAAAATGTTCGTATTATTGTATTTGATCAGACCAATGACTTGATTACACAACGTGATCGATTTATAAATAATCAAATAAACTTAAGTACTTACATATTTAATTCAATTATTTTGAAATATTGTAATACCTTTATAATATTTAAATTGTAAGTATTCATAAGTTTTGAAAAAAATAACGTGTTTTTATAGTATAATTTTTATTAATATTAAAAAATAAAAATATTTTTATTAATATTATTAAATACAATTAAAGCTATACGTAATTATTATAATAAGGATAATAATCTTCAGATATTAAAAATACAAATTATCCTGTTGATCGTTGACTGGAATTTGCTAGTATGATTTTTTTTTATAACTCAAAATATATTAATTGTAAAAACTTGATACATTCTACTATCATATAATTTATAATTCCCTATACACATTAACATTTTTAAAGTATTTTTATACATTTCAAACTATGTAGCTATAAGTAAATATTTTAAAAATGTATTACAAGATCCCACAAAAGTAGTTCTTATAACAATAATTGATAATTATAATTATGTTTGACTATGTACGAGTATAAAATATTAAGGAAAACTAATAAAACTAATAAAATCCTATACACTAAATACCGAGTATTAATGTATTTGTAAAATAAACTAGGTAATTATAAAAACACGTTTATATATTATAACATTTTTTTTTCATTTTCTATTTAAAATCTAAACATAAAGCTCACCGTTTAGATCTTGAGACTGTGTGTGTACTGTTAACGTAAGAATGTTACTAACTAAAAGTAAAGAATTATAAAAGTACATTTTTATAAATGTAGTGCGTATTATCATGCAAATCTAATAATTTATTCACAAATCCCGTCAGAGGCATTAATTTGTATTTAGCTAAATGATATATAAAGTTTTAATAATAAATTATTTTAAATTACCTATTCTAAAAACAATGTGTATTTAATTAAATAAGTTAAATTGTGTGGATACATTGTTTTAAATGTTTACATGACAGCCATTTGCAGAACGAATATTAATTGAGTTTTTATATAATTTAGCAAGTAAACAATATGTTTTTCAATTTATATTCGACAGTTTGTAATTAATAATTCTTTATAGGATATTCATGTTTAAGCAAGCAGCCAAAGCCTTTTTATTTATAGCTTTAACATCCCATGTTAGACAAGATTTATTTTATTTTAAAATACTTAATATAGTATTATAGTATTTACAAATTAAATTATGTTTCTGGGGTTAAAAGTTTAGTATGATGATGAAACTGATTATAATATTGAAACAAAAAAAAATTCTATGAGTTTTAATTTTATTTTTTAAATAAGTTACATAACGTTAAATTAACAATTTGAAAATTTTTTGTTATTTATTTTTAAGGAAGTGGTTCAAAAATTAAACCTTAACTTAGGTTTTATTTGTTGGATAGACTAAATCTTAATGTTTTATATCTAAGTGAGTAAATATTATCCATAAACATTAAAAAATAACAGTCAAAATAAAAAATCACTATCACATTTTAACGAAACTGAAGAAAGTTTTTTACTATCATTAAAATTAAAAAAAATAGTGCACGTCATAATACTTACTTCCAAACCCTCTTAATAGAACATTAAGTATAAGAACTGTTATATAAACAATTCATCTGTATAAACAAAATATAGGTATATGTCTTATCATATAAACAAATTAAAGACTCTTTTTTTTTATATATACATAGCTAAATCATATACTTTATGATTATGTAATAGACAGTAGTATAAGATAATAAATACAAGAAAAATTAGTACCTTTTTGTAATAGTATTTGTAATTAGTAATGCTGATCAGTGGCGTAGTTATAATTTTTTTCTATAGGTGATATATAATTGATTGTATAAACATAAGTAGGGGGTTTTGCCTCCCCACCCTTAACATGTTTTATTTTTTTAAACATAATTCTATACATAATTAAATTTTACATAGAAATTGAATAATCATAAGTTCTATGATTTATAAAATAAGATCCAATTTCTTAAGTCTGTTGACTAACTTGTTTATTATTTCCTCTGGGTCAGTACGTATGTATTTGTAGACAGCTAACATAACTAATCCATTCAATCGATCCTGTTTTATGACAAACAATAGTTATTAATTATTATTATTAAAATGCAATAACAATTAACGATTATCGTTTTATAACAATGCATAAAAAGCTATAGTGTTTTTTTATTCGTACTTCAGAAATGGTATTTCATAAATACGTTTTTATTTTTTTTAGAGATGAAAACATTCGCTTAAGCGTGGTGATTGAGACAGCAAATATACATATAATTTTGATAATTTTAAATATATTAGGAAATAAATATTAAATTGGCGTCACATTCGGTAAAAGTTAGAAAAGCTGATTTTGAAACATTATTAGATGATTTGCTTAGTTTACACCCCATAAACTTTAACTCAACCAGTAAAATGTCAAAGTTTTCTACATCTGGAGAATATTGCGTATGAACGTATGATACTATGATAGGCGATAAAAAATATAATTTGAGAGCCAAGGTAAGGACGTGGTGAATTATATCCGTGATTATTACATAAAATGAGTAATTGTATAATCAAATAATCTTATATCGAGTACAAGTCAACGCATTAAACATTATAAAAAAAAGGCTCTTGAGAGGTCTATCCTCATCATTCCCCCATAACTACGTAACTGATACTGATAACTATCAAGGCCGAATTTTTTCAGCTCGGAAAAGTTATTTAGACCAGCCCTTTATATTATAATATCTAATATTATACATCAAAACAAATATTAATCGTGTTTTTTTTAAGATAATAGGTGGTTTAACTCTACCCCATCCCCCCAACACCGTATAATTTTTTAAAAATTACAATTTTGTTTACTGACTTGTATTTATTCAAATAATAATTGCACATAAATAATATAGCAAAACAATTAAATATGAGAGGCCTTTATTGAGTAATGCACTTTTTTTAAACTTATCAATGATTACGATAAAGACGTGATAAGCTAGTAAATAATAAATATTGATAAATGTATAAAAAAATTATGATAGTTTATAGCAAAATTAAAAACTGCTTGCGGCCTTAGCAGCCCTCGAGGATACCAGCCCACTAGGAAGTTTCTCAGTATCCCGATCAGCCAATCCATCTCCGACAATAGAACATAATAGGTACACTAACAATTAACATACAAAATCAAAAAAAGTTATTTATATTAATTATATATTTTATTTTAGTAGGTATGTAAAAATGTATATAAAATAAATAAAAAAAATTATTTATTTTTTTAAATATCTAAAAAAATTATGAATGTCAAACATAGTTATTTATATTAATTATCTATATAAATCTATATAAATAAAAATGAATGTCGTTTCTTTCCAAGTTAGGCTAATATATTTTGATGATGATTTATTATAATATTATTTATTTTCATTATATATTTTTTTACGTCCAATTGTCCCCACGTCCAAACGACGACGTCCATTTGTCGCTATTCGCTGTTTTTAATGTACAGTTTATACTTTTATAGGTACAAATCGTGACAAATATAATATATTTATATACATATTTTTTATATTTATTTATTATTATCATCGTGTTATTTTTGTTGTCATTTTGCTTGATTATTAAAAAACTGGTGGTTTTCATTATTCTTCATTTAAATATCCAATTTCGTCAAATTTGTATTTTAAATATTACCTAACACTAATAAAAATAGCTTATTAGGTAAGTATATCTTAATCTTAAATATGTATGCATGTCAACGTTGTTTCAAATAGATTTCTGAGTACATAGATCTTATGTTTCTGATTTTTTTTTTTTGGTAGAGATACGTTATTCCAATTGTCCTGTCAACCATTCATTTTTTTTTATTTTTAATGTTGTCAATTACATCAGATGTTATCATTTTGTTGATTTTTGTAACGAACTGGGATATTGATGCTTCATTGGTCTTAGAATCTGCTTTTTCATTCCCAAAAATTCCCACATGTAATGGAGCCCACATGAATGAAATTATTTTGTCCGTTGTAGATAAAATGTTCTGTATTAAGTGTAGGTACAAGTTAATTCTCCGAGTAAGGATTTAAAATTGATGTTGTTGCAATGAAAGAGTCGCTCGCTGATAATGATGATAGAATCCGAAATTGAAAAAGGGTAATTTTAATTGCTTCACATATAGTATATGATTCAGCTGTATAAATATTTGTGTTGAGTGGTGTAGAGTATATGTAATTTTCGTGTTCAGTGATTACTGTGCATTCTATACCATTTATATTTTTAGAAGCATTAGTGTAGATTTGAGTATGTCTTGGATCCTGCTGGAATATTATTTCATGGAAAAGGTTTTGTATGGTTTTATTGGAAGTTTTATGTTTACAGTATTCTGAAAGTTGTGTGTTAATATTTACAGATCAGAGCTCAAGAGGAAGAGAGGATGGTACTTTGATTAATGTTTGATTATGAAGGCGCAAATTTTCACTAAATATTTTAAATTTTTCGAGTACGATACGTTGATTGCTTAATGTTTGATTGGCAGGGAGAGTGTTGTGAAAGATTTGGTTAGTGGTGTAAATTAATAATAATTTAATTAAATACATATATTGTTTTCAAATTATTATTATTATTATTTTTTATTTATTTCTTACATTGTAAAAATATAATTAAATTAATTAATATTATACAATAAATACACAATACATAGGAAACAACAATGCAATAATTTGACACCATATTTTAATTTGGATTTAATTTATTAGCTGTGCATAATAAAGGAGATTAGTTTATTATTGGTTATCGCTTTTATTAGAAAAAAAGTATAAAAACGTGATATTATTTTTAATTTTCTACGTAGTATTATAGTATTGAATGAAATGTAAATATATTTGTAATATCGCATTATGCGCCACGTACAAATCTCGTGATCCGATAATTCACAAATTAGTATACTTAATTTTTGATATATTGTGAATAAATATTTATAAAATAAATATTATATTATAAATAAAATGTATACAAAATAAATATTAGTCACACATGTTAATTATTTTTTTAATATTATTTATTTAAAAAACATGTTTGATGGAATTTCAAGTTTGGAAAAACTGAATGTTTTGAAAAAATGTATCGTGATCACCATATCCACTTTAATTACTTTTAAAAATGATTCCGATAAATAAACAACCATTTCTAAAGTAATCATCTCAACAGTTTCTAAATGAATGAACCCCTCAGCGCCTTTTTCTCAACCAAAAAAAAATAGCAGACTATAAAACAAAATTAAAAGTTCCAACGGGGAACAACAAAATATTATAGCCCCATAATTTATTCATGGAGCTGGATCAAAATAATTTTTTTTTTTTTTTAATTATTATAAATAATTTAAAATGACCAGTTCAACAATAATTACCAGCAATATACTACATTTTTAAATTTTTAATTTTTAATTTTATAAAAACTTCGTTTTCCAGTTAATTTGAAAAATAATGTCAAAAAATACTGTACATATACATACCACCCCTATAAGCAACTGAAATTAAAATTATATAATATTTGCTTAGTAATGTACAATTATTTTACATCTTTTTTATATTACACGATTAATGTAGTTTAATCGATTTCGCCCGATATTTGTCTATATTGATACCGCCGAATATTTGTTTATGTTGATTCCACAAACTGCTTATTAGAAGATTTTTTTTTGTTAACTGTATAGGTACACCCAGTTTACTATAATTGTAAATGTATTTTTTTGTTTATTTATTTTTTGTTTCATAATAAAAGCATTTAAAAAAACAATTCAAACATTGTCGACCACAAAGAACAATATAACTCAATTATACATGATATTAAAAAAAAAAATAAATAAAATGTAAAATTTGTTAAAATAATATATTCAATTTCATAATTGTATACAAATAGCAATAAAAATATATAGAAATTTTAAAACAAAATTCTCATTTTTAATATTTTAAAGAAAATTTAAATTATTATTTTTGTGACAATAGTCATACATTATTTATGACCATGCAAGTTTCTAGAAACAAGGTAACAATTTAAAAACATTATTGAACTGTGACTATAGTCCAACTCTTGTTAATGCTATAATCACTAGTTTCTGTTTAATAAATCACAAGGTTTTGTAGTGACACCATTAAATCCATCTAAAATAGCATTGAACCCGGGGAATGGTTTTTCACAATTACAGCAGTTATCGGGGTCATTAAAATCTATAGAAGAACCTATAAATCCTGCTCCATATTTATTGGCATAATTGCCCTAAACAATCAAATAATAATTAAATACATTTTAATATAAAATATATAAAAAGAAATTGACCAAGAAAATACTACCTTTTCATTAAATGATGTTAAAGTATCTAAACACCAAGAACTCGTTTCTTGTGGTTGCAAACAAATCTATAAAAAAAAATGCTATACAAAATGTATTCATTTTTTTTATATAAAATGGTAAATATTTTCGGATAATTCAACTAGTTCTTTGTACTAAAAATAATGCCCATTTTATAAGTCAAGATAATTTTTAAATATAACAGAACAACAATATTCTCTATATTACATATATATTATACCCATATGTGTTTTCTGTCGTACAAAAGAAAAAAAAAACAGAAGATTTGTATTCAGTACTTATGGTTATTACTTGAATTAATCTAGTACCAATCATGTGCGAAACTACGGCCTGAACCAACTAGGCCATGGCCCAAACTAATTGACTCCGTATTAATGTATACATTTTTAAGAACATATTATTATTTTAAATCTAATAAAATAAATTACTTATGTTATACATTTGTATTGTAATAAAAAACATTAGTGTTCCCTATCACCCTCTACCCTTTCCTTTGAATATAATAGGTGCAAAATGACTCTCATGAGTGGCCTAGTCTTAAGAAAAATGCTAGTACCAAACTTAAAGGTAACAAAATTATATGTGTTTTTCAATGGTTTTTACAATATTTTAATTTTAAAGCCAGTTATGAACATTTTTAAATACTAATATGTTACAGGTACCTATCAGTTATCCATAACTTCCAAAGTCAAAGATATACTTTGGTTTTTGATAAAACAGAAAAATTTTTTAAAATTTGTCATGTCTAATTAATAAAAGCAAAAAAAAAACCAGTTTTAATAACTTTTAGTTTGTTATTTTTCTCTGTACTTTAAATGAGCTGATAACTCACGATCTTATGTTATAGTCAATAAAAGAACATAAACCATAGTACTCAATAGCTATGAATTGTATGTCGGTAAGTTTGCACAAGATATATACCTAATAGTACGTTCGCAATAGCAATTTTTATTATTATTCTCGTGTGGCAATGTGGCATAGTGTATGACCATATAAATATTAAACACATCGAAATAGCTAAACTAATAATAAATCATTAAACAATTCATATTAAATTTGCATACCTTCTCCATGGTTAAATCACAAAACATAAGTGAATCATTGGGATCAGATATTGGGTTAATTTTAAATTTAAAATGTATTTTTTCTTTCGGAATAGATGCCTGCTTTAATACATCTTTTAATTTATCCTAGAAAAATATTATTGATTATAAATTTATAAGATACAACTCTGCACTCTCTAGATAATAATGTTTCAATACCAACGTATAATTTGTATATGATGCAGTAATTGGAGCTATTCCATTTCTGAAGTCATTGCCAGTGCATTCGTTCAAGAATACAACAGAAACAACGTAAAAATCCGTAACCGAATCTACTGTAGTAATATCCAACCCTTTAAAAAATATTTAAAACAAAATTTTTTTTTAATTTATAAGGTAATCATTATTTTACCAATATTTGTATACAATACATTATATTATATTGACAGTACTTTTTTTCGTTGTACACATGGACTCATTTTTAATGATAAATAAATTTTGTATATTTTTCTGTAAATGTTGAAGCTTAACGCTTAAATGATCATACATTTTGTAAAGTCACTAAGAAACCCTAGAAATTATTATGTATTAAGGTATGATAGTATTACCATAACTAATCAGTTATCAGAAATCTCATATTATTAATCTCCTCGTCCTGTAAAAGAGTGACTTACAGTATTAAAAAAATCTGGTCCTTAGATTTGTTGTTTGAGTTATTTTCATAAGACATTTGCATAATATAGGGTATATATTATATAATATATAATGTAGGGTTTTGGTATAATTTGATTACTATAAATTGGTATTACCAAAATAAACTATTATATTATTCACATTTGGTATTTAATTTAATTTAAGTGTATGATTGGGTTTGCTATTTGTTTTAAAATTCAAAATTTTACTCTAAACATCCCTATATTAGTTTTATGGTGAAATTTTTATTTCTTTTTATGCTTATTATTTCCGATTTATGTATTAAAATATATGACATTTTATTTTTCCCTAGTAATAGTTATGCTGATTTCAAATAATTAAAATAAAACAATTAATGTACTGACCTAAGAAGGTCGTTGTTAACAAGTCAGTGCACCAAAATCAATGATAAGACCCTAAATTTTTCAGAAAAATATTGACTGTGGCCATTAACTTTAACCGTTCATTCAAACAAATAAGTTATTTTTGTTGTTGAAACAATGAGGTATTTAAAAAAACTAAAACCATTTAAAAAAAATATTCAATGAAAAATAATTGAGAAATACATTTTTTCATTTTTTTTTTTTTTTAATACTATTTATAGATTAGTAAGAAAAAACAGTTTCTATGAATATAACGACAATAGATACATTTAAGACTTAAGTTTATACTTACTTAACTTTTTTATTATTATAAATGAATAAATATATATAAATACTTACAAGGTATCCTTGGGTTGGTAAAATGATCTATTAGAAATCGTCCTGATAAATCAAGACCAACAAATAAATTAGGAAAACTTTTTTTCATCACTTCGAGATATGTTTTTAAATTTTCAGAATATCCCGAAAATTCATCAGTATTACTCTAAACAAACAAAATAGGTTAAAATACATTTTTGTTAAATATTTTTATGTAGTTTCTGATTATTAAATTAAAAAAAAAGAATATAAAAAATAAAACATTCACAAGAAAATTGCAATTTGTTAAATTCTACGGTATACGATTAAAATCACAAAAATATATCATTTAATAATCGTCCTAGGTTGTCTCAATGATATCAATGAATAATGATGATAAAAAATATAATTATGTCGATTCGATAAACTATCAAGAATTTTATGTTGAAATAAAGTATTTTGAAAATAATGTCCAACAACTGATTTAAATAGTACTTATTTAATAATACCTTTATACATGGAATTCTATCAAAGTTTAATATATTTATAAATAATTATATTAAGCTTATAAACGAATTTATTCATTGTATGAGGATCTGTGAGCATTTTAAGTTAAACTTGATTAAATAACTAGATATAAATACGTTTAGATATTATACATCTGGCTTGTATATCTTACAAGAAAAATATGAACATTTTTTTTATTTGTTTAAAAGTCAATACTAAATTGGTACTTACGTCATACTCTAAACCTGTAAGAATAAGGCCATCGATCCCGGGATGTTCAAAAAGCTTTTAAGCCTTTCATTTCATCTAATGAGTTAGTTCCTCCGTTACAAGATTCACAAGCAAGCATTGCACTCCATTCTTCCATATTCGCATGACCGTAGTATATAAATACACGCTTAGAACCTTTCATCTTTAATATGTTGTCTAAATTTACTATATAAATTATAAAACACATGAATATTTAATATATTTTTAACAATATAATAATTTTTTGAAATATGATATTTTTAAATGCCTGTGTTACTCTATGAACTTGATGTATTATGCTATACTTGTTTTTAAAATCAAATCGGTAAGATGGGAGTATATTATTTCATGTTTTATTACATAAAATATGTTTGAGAATGAATCTTTTGCAAGTTTTTAAAAAAAAATAGTTAGAGGCCTATAGGTTCATAAGATAATGAGATTTCTAGAGGTTTATCCAGCTTGACAAATATTATTATTTATGATAATTGACAGAGAATGGAAAAGTATATGAAAGTCTTTTAATATACATCAAAGTATAAAATAATAAAATTCTTGACTTTCCCAATATACTTACTGAATGCTCATTTTCGCAATTGAAGTTAAATGTGCATCGTGTCTTTTTGATTACTTAGAATACATTAATTTTAAATCATAATGAGTTTATAACTCATTATAATATTATTATAATTGTTTCACAACATTTGTTGGATAGGTACCTATATTTTTTTATCAATCTTACCCTCATCTAAATTAAAGCGAAATTATTGTAACATAATTGAATTTCATATTCCATTTGCATCGACAGACTACAATAATACTAGATACATATTAAGTAGTAAGTACCAATGCCAACGTGACCAGCGGGGAGCAGATCTTTTGCCCGGGACCACATATTTTTATGAGGATCTCGTTGCTAGTCACCTGTACTCTTTTTTTTTTTATACATTTCTTAGTCTTGTACGACCTATACTTGTTAATATTTAATAAAAAATAATAATCTATTAGAAATAAGAATCATTGGGAATATTTGTATCATAAATATTTTATGTTTTTTGCGTGAAAATTTATAATATATGTTTTTTCCACAAGATATATATAAGTAGTTAGGTACAACCGTAGTATTGTTCTGTGGTACAACCATATAATAATTTGTAGCATAGTTTTATCAGGGTCTTGCAAATTTTAACGCCAGCGCTGCCAAAGTACACTATATAATATGCAACGACAGATTATTTAAAAATGACTATACAGTAACGTAATAATGAATGCAATATGAAACTTATTAGCAGTGTTAGGTAGTAACGTAACGTGCTTTAGGTACTCGTTACTATAAAGTAGTTACAATTTTCAATAACGTTATGGTTACTATTATTTTTGGGTAATGGCAAGAGTAACGACGTTAATTATTTAGAAGTATCTTAGCAGAAAAACACGTTCCATTAAAAATTTAATTGTATATTTTTTTTATTATTACTGATTTCATTTTTCTGTGATATACTACATTGACCTATTTTCTTACAATCAATCCCAACAATTAATTCGAATAATTTATTATATATATTATTATATTAAGCTTCGTAATTGATTTGTTTTATTAACTATATAATATGTATTTTATTTTTAAGTAATACTACCTAATGGTCTATTACTCGGAATACACGAGCAGGGGATAGAAACATGGTATCTTAAATCCACTGAAACCTCATCGATTAATATCGACAGGCAAGCCGCTGGTGTTTTTGTAACTGGTAAATTCGATAAACGGCAAACTTCAGCGCGACCACCAAAAAAACCACATGCCGATATTCCAATTCCTAAAAATAGTAAAAATCAAACACTAAACTCATATCTTTTTTTTTTGTTGTATATAACACGTCAATCTATTACCCAAAATAAAATTAAACATAAGTTAATAAGCCAGCAGACAAAAATGTTATTACAACCGATTTTACACAATTTAAAGTAAAATGAATATACATATTAATATATTTTTAGTTAAGTTTATATAATTTTGAAAAAAAAATCACTTAAAAGTGAGTTTCTTGTTTGAAAAATACCAAAATATATTAGTCGAGAATAGTATTATGTAATTGATTTCAAATTTTAATACCTACAAAATACAATTACTGGTTTGGTTAGGAGATTGTTAAAGTTTTTATATACCTATTAAAAAATGTAATACAAAACAAATTATAATACTATGGACTTAATTCTTATAAAAATGAACAAGTTTAAAATATTACGCTCTATGGATTTCAGTTTGAATATAGCGCTCAATTCACAGAAATTTTGGAGATGATCGAATTGCACTCTTTACCTAAGCCAAAATGTTCGTAGTATTGTATTTGATCAGACCAATGACTTGAATACACAACGTGATCGATTTAGAATTAAAATTAAATACCTAGATATTTAACACAATTATTTTGAAATACTGTACCTATGTGGCTATGTACTAGGTAGTATTTAAATTGTAAATGTTTATTAGTTTTGAAAAAATAACTTATTTTTATAGTATAATTTTTATTAATGTTGAAAAAATGTCAAAATATATTAATTGTAAAACTTGATACATTCTACTATCACTTAATTTATAATTTCCTATACACAATAACATTTTTAAAGTATTTTTATACATTTCAAACTATATAGTTATACGTAAAAATTTTAGAAATGTATTACAAGATCCCACAAAAGTGGTTCTTATAGCAATAATTGATAATTATATGTGATTATATACGAGTATAAAATATTAAGGGAAACTACTAAAATTAATAAAATCCTACACTAAATACCGAGTATTAATGTATTTGTAGAATAAACTAGGTAATTATAAAAACACGTTTGTATATTTTAACAATTTTTTTTTAATTTTTAATTTAATATTTAAACATAAAGCTCACCGTTTGAATCTTGAGACTGTGATGTGTGTACTGTTAAAGTAAGAATGTTACTAATTAAAAGTAAAGAATTATAAAAGTACATTTTTATAAATGTAGTGCGTATTATCATGCAAATCTAATAATTTATTTACAAATCCCGTCAGAGGTATTAATTTGTATTTACTATTTAGCCAAATGATATGAAAAGTTTTAATAATATAAACTAATTTAAATTACTTAGTCTAATAACAATACGTTTTTAATTAAATATTTTAAATTTTATTTGTTTTAAATGTTTACATGAAAATTATTTGCAGAACGAATATTAATTTAATTTTTATAGAATTTAGCTAGTAAATATAGGTTAGATATTAGGTATACCTATTTGCTTATCCGTAACACCGTTGCGTGTACTGACTACAGATATGTTTTTTCAGTGCATGTATGTTTTACTGGCAGTTTGTAATTAACAACTATATTTATGTTTAAACAAGTAGTTAAAGCCTAATATTTCTACTAGAATGGAATAAACGTACGAGAATAGTTGTTCACAATTTACACAATTTACACACAAGCATTATCATCATCCTATTTATATAATTTTATTTTTGTAAATTTGTAATTAATGTGTGTCATCTATGATTAGTATGCCTTTATAGTTCATCTGTTTATATACCTATTACCTAATATTATATTGGGATTCTTTGTATAGGTATATACTATATACACTAAGCTAAATACACGACATGTTGATACCTCGACAACCACACCGGTGCGGTTAAGCGAATATTTTAACATTTTAAACATGACTGCCGTAAATTTTAATCATTAACATAGTACTATGTGACAAATGTATTTAGGTTAGGTTAGGCTTATTGCTATTAATTTTTTTATTAAATACTGACTTACTTATGCGGTAGAACTGTGCTATGTCCTATAATGTGAATATAGGTTTATAGTATACTGTATACCTACAGTATATAGAACCTCGATTATCCGAACTAATTGGGACCACACTTAGTTCGGATACGCAAAAGTTCGGTCATTGGAAATTAAAAAAAAAAAAATTTTTACAAGATAAATATTTTATATTATGTACATACATATTTATTATTATTATTAGTTAATAATAATATTTTATTAGAATCAGGTACATACATTACATTATTAAAAATACATCACATACATAGGAACATAAATAATGTTTATTATATTTTTTAAAAATTTACCCGGCGATGAACATTCAGCAACATATTTTTTAAAATTAATCTGAATACTTTGAAAATTACATTGTGTATAGAGAAATATAATAATATAGAATTATAATTTACACATTATAGTCCCCACAAAGTACAAATAATATTTTTGAACGACAAAAATAAATAATAAAACAAAATAATTAAAACCGTCATTCTTAGTTTAAATAACCAATTTAGTCAAAATTTGAATTTTCAAGTCAATAAAAAAATTTTGCTTATATGTTTTTAAGATTTTTGTAAAGTTTAAAGACAAATACTATAAGTACCTATATTCAAGTCTAATAGCTATACAAATGAAATGTATTATACATTTAACAAACATAGGTGATATAACTTCCGAGAAACATAGTTACCTACTCCTAAAAGCATTTTATTAATGTTTTAATTTTATTATTTACGATATTTGGTGGATAACATTATACCCATGGCTATTTAGTCATGATTATACCTATAATTTTGTAGAGGTTGGATAAAAAATTGTTTTATGGCAAAACATTAAAACACAACTAGCCAAATTTTTGAATCTCAATAATTGATTCATAAATAAATTACCCATAAACTTAATAGTAATATAGTAAATTTGATGAAAATTACTTTAGCAAATATGAAATAGCAACAATCGACTGTCTTTGCAAGTATTTTTTTAATTAATAAATTGATTGCGAGGAGGCCGTTATCACAAGTAATATTGATAACACTAATAATGATAAATGTTCGTTTATGTCATCACATTCGTTATCAACTGCTTCCAAATTCTTTATCATCGGCGTTCGCGTTATTATTGAATTTGGCACGTGATTTTACATTCATTTATTTTATTGTTCGCAACGGTGTTCAGCGTTAATTTAATTATGGATGCTATACTCGACACGATTCCTCAGTTAATCAAGGATATTGAACAACTGGAGGATTTGAAAGAGGAGAAGGAAAATGAACGACAAGCGTTGGAATCTCAAAACCAAAAACTCAGATATAGGTTGAAGTTTTTAAAAGAGGTTTGTGTCATTGGCTCAATGAACGTTATTAAAGTAAACAAATGTTTTTAATCGACATCAGTACATAAAAATACTGTTCTCTACTGTTCCAATAATTTTTAATAACAATCCATCACTGTTCACGACACGTCCGTTATAAAATATATGTAATAATTTACTACTGTTGAACTATACATGTATATTTATATTGCATTTTGGACCAAAGATCATATGTGTTTTTTTTTTAATAGCAATTATATATTATTTTTTTATAAGAGTTAATTACACAAAATCCATAATATCCTGAAAATGTATTTTCTATTACCTTGGTAATTATTAAAGTCACTTATTCAAATTCTTTATTTTAATCGTTAACATACAATATTATACCTGGACATTTTCAAAACATAGTTTTATGAATAATAATAAACATTCATTTAGCCTATTTTATTTGAAAACAAGCATAGTTAAATCTTTTAATGAAGTCAGTTGTAGGTTTATTAATCTATAGATAATTTAACATTTGAACTATTATTTATGTATAATAATTTATATTATTTTACTAAGTCTAAAAAAACAAACTAGAAAAAATGTATATTTACATCACAGTTATTTACATAACCAAATTACATATATTTTCATTTTTCAGTTTCTTTAAATTGTTAATATAATTATTTTTGCATTTTGTATAATTATTAATCATTACTTATAAAGTTATAAGATAATATACAGTGAAAGATACAGTTGACACTTAATACACTTATTTGAAACGATTTATTTTTACTGAATTTAAGAGAATGCCACATCCGTTTGTGTTGTCTCTGTCTTACAAATGTACACATAGCAAAATATTGTGTTTTGTAGATTCAATTTTAAGTAATTGTCTTTAATATTCTAGTAAATTATGTTATTATGAAACTTAAAGATAAATCATCTGTATTTTCTTAAGATATTTAATTTTAATACAAATTATGAGTACTTAAAAATATTACGATTTAAATATTTTTATAACTTGCTCAAAAATTATAATATCGTAAAAAAACTTCATTAAAAATAAAATAATGTTCCAAATTTTAAGATTTATTATAGGCCAATTAATTTTAATATAAAGGTTACTAAATTAACTTGAAACTGCTGGAATACTATTTTACTATGTTGTGTATTAGTAAGATGGAGACAACACATACAAATGTGGCATTAGCTTAAATTAAACTTATTAGTATTTACATATTTTCAAAAATTTACATTTGTTTAAGTTCCTATAGATGCAAAATAAAAAATGAAGTGTATACCATTTGTTTATATGAACGAGACCATACTTAAATTTCTATAAATCTTCAAAAGGATAATTTAAATCTTTTTGTTTTATATTAGATTTACCTACTTGCTATGTTCTTTTTTTAAATTTTTATATAAGAGTATTAAGTTATAAATGTTTAAGTATATTTTTATATTTGTTACACATACGTTAAATTATATATAGTTAATTAATTGCCAAGTACTATAAAAAAATATCTATGTATAAATAGTGCGCACTTACTTACTTTTATTTTATTATATTAAAATCTTATCAATATTTTAAAACTTATTACCTTATATAATTACATAATTACCTTAAATGCCTTGTAATGTTCTTTTTTATAGGCTGTGGCTAAGAATCAAATGAGGAATCAAACACGGATTCAGTAAATATTGAAGATCACTCTTTGATTAATTTACATTCTATATTAATCAGTTTGTTTTCAAATGCTATTAAAAAGCATATCCAACCTTAGAAGACATTGGTCAACCTGCCGTATCTGCGGGTAGTAAATTTGCTGATTACCAGTGCAATGCGTCAATGCAAATATGTAAACTACTGAAAGCAAAGGGTAATATTTAAACCACTATTTAAAATAGTCTCAGTAATAATTATTTTATTTACTTGTTTTCTTATTTAATTATTTTAAAAGATATTTGTAATTATAATTATATAATTTGTAATTTTATTACATAATATCTGGTTCTTTTATTTAATCTTTAAATATTAAAATACAATATATCTTATTAATAAAATAAATAATATGTATTTCAGGTGAAAATATGTCACCTAATGCAGTTGCTAAAAAAGTAGTGGAATGTTTGGGAAAATGTGATATTATTGAAAAAGTAGACGTTTCTGGACCAGGATTTATTAACGTATGGTTGAGTCGTAATAAACTAAGAGATATTTTACAACATGTACTGGAAAATAAATTGAAGCCAAAACCTTTAACTAATCGACAAAGGGTTATAATAGACTTTTCATCTCCCAATGTTGCTAAAGAAATGCATGTTGGTCATTTAAGGTTGGTGAAATTAACTACTAAAATTTTATAACACCATTCACTTTTGTTTGTTAATTTAGGTCAACAATTATTGGTGATGGCCTATGCCGTGTATTCGAATTTATTGGTCATGATGTATTGAGATTAAATCATATTGGGGATTGGGGTACACAATTTGGTATGTTAATTGCTCTACTTCAAGACAAGTTCCCTGATTACAAGACTGTATCTCCTCCTATAAATGATTTGCAAGAGTTTTATAAAACAGTCCAAAGTCCTTTTTGATAGTGATTTAGAGTTCAAAAAACGGGCATATGACTGTGTTGTAAAATTACAAAGTATGTCACCTAATCATGTTCAAGCTTGGAAATTAATTTGTGATGTATCAAGAGAAGGTAGTGTTTATATTATTATACTGATTTATTTAGAGATATAGGTACCTGTATTATATATCAATGTCATATAAATAAATCATAAATATTTTATGCAAAAATATACAAACCCACTCGTCACATTAATAATCATCAATATTTTTACTGAATACTTTTGTATAGTTTTATAATTATTACCAATTTATTTGTATTTATTCATGTTTAAAGTTAAATACTATCATAAAGTTTTTTCAAAAGTATATTAAAAATATTAATTTACTAAACATTTTAATAATTTATTTATATGAAATAGAACATATTGTAGTATTAACGTATAACTAAGAAAAAATAATTAATTATTTTGATTAAAAAGACTGACATTTACATTTTTTAGTTTTTACATTAAATTTAGGGAAGCGCTATATGTCATCATATACTTTAAACTACTTATATCAATGCAATCTTTTTACCATTAATCGTTATTATTTAAACATAAGAATTAATATTTTTAATTTCAGTGAATTAATTAGTATTTAATATTTAATAGATATATTAAATTAAACACCATTACTTGGTTATTACGTTTACTCTTAAACCTATTACTATATTTATTTTCAAATTCAATAATAATTTATAAAAAATGATATCTTTATGTTTTTTAAGAATTCATTGAATATACTTACACTGAATTAAACATGAGCCATTAAATTTTTTATCAGTATCAGTAGATTGCATGCAAACTAGTAACAGTTCTTATTATAATTAATATATATACTTATAATATTTATAATCTGCAAACATTTTTTTAGAATTTCAAAAAATATATAAAAGATTAATATCAACATTGTTTGAAAGAGGAAGAATCATTTACCAAAGTCGGATGGAAAATTTAGTTAAAGATTTGGAAAACAAAGGTATTTTTTAAATCTATTTAGTAATATTCTTTATATTTTTATACTTGTAAAACTTAGATAATTAGTTTTGTGGATAACCCAAATGCTATGCAACTAAAAATTAAATTAAATTATATCACAAAATTACTGTATTCAATTTGTTAATTTTTATATAATTAGGATTTTGGAGAATGACGATGGTAGAAAAATTATGTGGAGTCCAGAGTCCTCTATACCATTAACCATAGTAAAGTCTGATGGTGGTTTACATATGATACATCAGATATGGCAGCATTAAAACAGAGAATTGAAGAAGAAAAGGCTGATCGTATTATTTATGTCACTGATTCTGGACAGGTATAAACCATTTCAATAAATGTATTTTTTGTTTTATGACCTAATGTTTGTTTGTTTTTTTTTTACTAGAGTGTACATTTTTGAAACATTAAAAAAATGTGCAATTCACTCTGGTATTCTAGATCCATGTAAAGTACGTAGACTTTTTTGTGTTTGTTGTTTTTGTAGTGTTGGGTGTTGGGTGAAGATAAGAAAAAGTTTAAAACCCGTTCTGGTGATACTGTTCGCTTAGTTGGTCTTTTAGATAGATGAAGGTACAATTTTTATTGCTAGATTATTAATTAGTTTTATTTTTCAACAAAATTAATTTACCATTATAGGTATAAAAAGAGCAAGAGATAAACTAGTAGAAAAAAGCCGTGACAAAGTTTAACCGATGAAGAGTTAAAACTAGCAGAAAAGCTGTTGCTTATGGTTGTATTAAGTATGCGGATTTATGTCACAATAGAAGTCATGAATATGTATTTTCTTTTGATAAAA
>NC_040879.1:60931512-60947676 GCF_003676215.2 Rhopalosiphum maidis | reverse complement strand
TGGTAAAGTTTCAAGATACTAAATTGAGAATTGAGTGTTTCATAAACCATAAAAATTTGAATTTAAATATACGTCAAAATATCATATAAAAGCATGTTATAGAGTTTATGAAACATTGGCTTAAATGTAATGTATGAAAATAATTAATGCTAAATCAGATCCATTTTTTCTTTCTAGTGGTCAAAGTTTCAAGATACTAAATTGAGAATTGAGTGTTTCATCAAACCGAATAATTTAAGTTGTGAATATTACGTCAAAATTATCATATAAAATCAAGTTTTATAGAGTTTATGAACATTGCGCGTAAATGTAAGTCATGAAAAAATTAATGTAAATCAGATCCATTTTTTTCTTTCTAGTGAGTCAAAGTTTCAAGATACTAAATTGAGAATGAGGTGTTTATAAGCCATTAAAAAAAGAAATGAATTGGTAAATAGTCAAACGTTTACCATATAAAAAACAGTTATAGTGTTTATAAAGTATTGGCTAAATGAACATGTATGGAAGTAATAATGTAAAAAAGAAGAAACATAGTCTTATATAGTGGTTAAAGTTTCAATAATTAACATGAGCCTTGAAGTAGGTTTATAAGCAATTAAAAAAATGAATTTGTAAATATACGTCAAATTTACCATATAAAAACTTTTTTTATAGTATTTATGAAGTATTGGCTTTAATGAAATCTAAGAAAGTAATTAATGCTAAAAAAGAAACATATTCTCTTTCTACTGGTCAATGATTCAAAATACTAACTTGAGAATTGACTTTTCTATAAAAAGTTAAAAATAGGAATTTATAATTCTCATTAAAATTATCATATAAAACCATGTTTTATAATGTTTATGAAGTATCAGCATCAATGAAATACAAGGAATTAAGAATGCTAAATAAGAGTTATTCACTTAATTTATTGGTCTTGGTTTCATGATACTAACTTTTTGTGTCACTAATATTAAGTTGCTATCAATTACATACAGTTATTATTAAACGTACCATGCAAAATACCATTATTATTATTATTATTATCAGTATTGTCTAGTCAAATTTCAACATGGGATGTCCAAATTTTCCCAAGTGCTAAAAACCATAATTCATGTTTCATCATGGCTTGAAAGATCTGCTGTACTGCAATCTGAAAAAATGTAGTCAGTTAAAATGTGAAATTGATGGAGTACAACATTAGAATACAGAGTTTTATACGCAGTTAATAATATGAATTTAAAATACGAGTCAAAATTATCATATAAAAGCATGTTATATAATGTTTATGAAACATTAACTTAAATGAAATGTATGAAAGTAATAAGTGCTAAATAAGAAACATATTCTCTATATAGTGGTTAAGGTTTCAAGATACTAAATTGAGAATTGAGTGTTTCATAAACCATACAAAATTTGAATGTGTAATATAAGTCAAAATTATCATATAAAAGCATGTTTTATAGAGTTTATGAAACATTGGCTTAAATGTAATGTATGAAGATAATTAATGCTAAATCAGATCCATTTTTTCTTTCTAGTGGTCAAAGTTTCAAGATACTAAATTGACAATTGAGTGTTTCATAAACCATAAATAATTTGAATTTGTAATATACGTCAAAATTATCATATAAAATCAAGTTTTATAGAGTTTATGAAACATTGGCTTAAATGTAATGTATGAAAATAATTAATGCTAAATAAGAAACATATTCTCTATCTAGTGGTTAAGGTTTCAATATATTAACATGAATATTGAATATTTTATAAGCAATTAAAAAAATGAATTAGTAAAATACGTCAAATTTACCATATAAAAACATGTTTTATAGTGTTTATAAAGTATTGGCTTAAAAGAAATGTATGAAAGTAATTAATGCTAAATAAGAAACATATTCTCTATATAGTGGTTAAGGTTTCAAGATACTAAATTGAGAATTGAGTGTTTCATAAACCATACAAAATTTGAATGTGTAATATAAGTCAAAATTATCATATAAAAGCATGTTTTATAGAGTTTATGAAACATTGGCTTAAATGTAATGTATGAAAATAATTAATGCTAAATCAGATCCATTTTTTCTTTCTAGTGGTCAAAGTTTCAAGATACTAAATTGACAATTGAGTGTTTCATAAACCATACAAAATTTGAATTTGTAATATACGTCAAAATTATCATATAAAATCATGTTTTATAGAGTTTATGAAACATTGGCTTAAATGTAATGTATGAAAATAATTAATGCTAAATCAGATCCATTTTTTCTTTCTAGTGGTCAAAGTTTCAAGATACTAAATTGAGAATTGAGTGTTTTATAAGCCATAAAAAATTTGAATTTGTATTATACGTCAAAATTATTATATGAAAACATGTTTTATAGTGTTTTTGAGGTATCGGCTGAAATGAAATGAATGAAAGTAATTAATGCTGAATAAGAAACATATTCTTCATCTAGTGGTCAAGGTTTCAAGATACTAAATTGAGAATTTAGTATTTTATAAGCAATTAAAAAAATGAATTAGTAAAATACGTCAAATTTACCATATAAAAACATGTTTTATAGTGTTTATAAAGTATTGGCTTAAAAGAAATGTATGAAAGTAATTAATGCTAAATAAGAAACATATTCTCTATATAGTGGTTAAGGTTTCAAGATACTAAATTGAGAATTGAGTGTTTCATAAACCATACAAAATTTGAATGTGTAATATAAGTCAAAATTATTATTTAAAAACATGTTTTATAGAGTTTATGAAACATTGGCTTAAATGTAATGTATGAAAATAATTAATGCTAAATCAGATCCATTTTTCTTTCTAGTGGTCAAAGTTTCAAGATACTAAATTGAGAATTGAGTGTTTTATAAGCCATAAAAAAATGAATTTGTAATATATGTCAAAATTATCATATAAAAGCATGTTTTATAGAGTTTATGAAACATTGGCTTAAATGTAATGTATGAAAGTAATTAATGCTAAATAAGAAACATATTCTCTATCTAGTGGTTAAGGTTACAAGATATTAACATGAGAATTGAGTGTTTTATAAGCAATTAAAAAAATGAATTTGTAAAATACTTCAAATTTACCATATAAAAACATGTTTTATAGTGTTTATGAGGTATCGGCTTAAATGAAATGAATGAAAGTAATTAATGCTGAATAAGAAACATATTCTTCATCTAGTGGTCAAGGTTTCACAATACTAACTTGAGAATTGACTTTTTTTTAAAAAGTTAAAAATAGGAATTTATAATTCTCATTAAAATAATCATATAAAATCATGTTTTATAGTGTTTATGAAGTATCAGCATCAATAAAAATACAAGGAATTAAGAATGCTAAATAAGAATTATTCACTTAATTTATTGGTCTTGGTTTCATGATACTAACTTTTTGTGTCACTAATATTAAGTTGCTATCAATTACATACAGTTATTATTAAACGTACCATGCAAAATACCATTATTATTATTATTATTATTATCAGTATTGTCTAGTCAAATTTCAACATGGGATGTCCAAATTTTCCCAAGTGCTAAAAACGATAATTCATGTTTCATCATGGCTTGAAAGATCTGCTGTACTGCAATCTGAAAAAATGTAGTCAGTTATAATGTGAAATTGATGGAGTACAACATTAGAATACAGAGTTTTATACGCAGTTAATAATATGAATTTAAAATACGAGTCAAAATTATCATATAAAAGCATGTTTTATAATGTTTATGAAGTATCAGCATCAATCAAATACATGGAAGTTAATAATGCTAAATAAGAATCATTTACTTAATCTAATGGTAAGGGTTTCATAACATTAACTTTTTGTTACACTTCTATTATGTTGCTATCAATTACATTCATTTAACATTACACGTACCGTGCAAAACACCATTATTAATATTAATACCTTCTAATCCATATTAAACATAGGATGTTGAAACTATTCCAAGCGCTAAAAATGTTAATTCATGCTCAGCAACCGTTGAGTGATCTGTTGCACTGCAATCTGAAAAATATGAAAGTTAATAATGGTAAATAAGCATCATTACTTAATCTAATGGTCAAGGTTACATGACTTTTAGTAACACTACTATTAATTGAATCACAATTATATTCTATACCCATTACTCGTACTTTGCATAAAACCATTATTATTATCAGTATCGTCTAGTCCATTTTCAACGTAGGATGTTGTAACTTTGTCAAGTGTTTAAAACGTTAATTCATGTCTTAGCAGTCCTTGAGTGATCTGCTGTACTGCCATCTAAAAAAAAATTGTCGGTTAAATATGTATAATGGTTGGAGGATAAAATGTCAATACTACACACCATAAAGAGATCGAAAGTCTGTTTATGACAACTAGTACGTGGACAACGGTGAATAATTCAGAAATGGAAATAATCAAACAAAAACTAACAGACAAACTTCATTCCTATTTCAAAATACTTGAAAACAATTTAAAGTTGAAATTTAAATACAAATACGAATATAAAACTGCAAAAAGATATGAAACATAAATCAGACAGTAAATACAAACGATTATATCAATAGATAAACAATGTTTTATATCACTAAACCACAATCATGGATGAAAAACATCATATCAATTCGGATTAGAATATTCAACTTATTAGATTTTATCTCTGGCCGCCGAATTCAAAAATGTTTAATATTATAATATTTTCAGAAACAAATACAATTTCAAAACTGATTAACTGAGCATAATATAATGAAATAAATTTCCAATAATATTTTGTACTTTGTAAATTAAGCAGGCAGTTGTATAAATATCATGAGTCTTAATATAGATACATAGTAACTAGTAAGACAAAAGTCAAAAAGTAATAACATTAAACTATAGATGTATGTATTATTTAAGTGTTTAGATAGTTGCAGGTAAGCATTTATTATGCATTAATATTCTCCGGACTGTACAGTCCACTGGTTAACTAATTGAACTTAACGGTCGTATATGTTATATATCTTATACATATAACGATTCATTATTTGAATACTTAACAATGTAAATAAATCATAATAATTTATTTTTTATGTTCGATGTCCATAAAATTTAAATCTTTATCTCCTATAAATATTACCGAAGTTATATTGTGAAATTCAAAACAAATTACTACCAATCATACTAATATATTGCATATTAAATATACACATATAATTAAAACTAATAAATAATAAATGAAATGTTGTATTCGAGCAGATTTGAGTCTGAAGTGATCAGAAGTAATCTACTGACTGCGTCGTACATTTTAAAATGATGGTCGTATCTCGTATAAACAACGAAATCGCTTAGGTACATATTAAATTCTTAACGCTAAACGAGGGATATAAACACTATAAACATTAAATAGATGTATTCTCTATATGATTTGATGAAAAACTATTTATATATAAACTATTTTTTATGCTGTTGGCGTAATTGCTAAACGTTGAAACCTTAACAAACATAAAACGTGTAAAAAAACAAAGTTCAAAAAGATACTTCGTTAAATCGTTATACGGTGGTATAGGTACCATACAGAAAATTATGCGTGTACGAAAAAACAAGCCATTCGATTTTTTAACCTTTATTAACCTTTCAAACTCGTCGTAGCATTTATGAGTCAGCACTCAAATTTCGAAAAGATTAAACAAAAACTCAAATTCAAAAAATTCGAAAAATACGTAAAATCTAAGTGCCAAAAATAAAAATATAATCGTAACTTCGCAACAAAACGTCCGATTCCTTTGGTTTTGGTAGCGTTCGAATTTTTACAAAAACGTCTAAACGATGCGTAGAAAAAAATCGCTCTAACCACCCAAAAATTAATTGTTTCGTGGCGACAAAGTCCAAAAACTGCAAAATCCTAATTTCCGACGCCAAAAATAGGGGTAAAAATGAATTCTACAGTGTCACCACGGGACGCCGATTTTGATCACAGACCTACGAAAAACTGAACTTGTGAACTTCAGAAACGTGGAACAAATATTAAACATTTTTTAAAATATCCATGGGGGGAGGGGCACAAGGAGCCATAGGACACTGCTACCACCGGAGGACTTTATGTAAAACGACTTTAAACAGAAATTTCCGTGAAGTAACTATGCCCCATACATCGAAACCCGGCCGAGTAACACTCGACTAAAAAATTCAAATTTCGGAATTCCAAGACCCCAATGTGGGGTAAAAACGGCATTTACGGTGTCCACGACAGATACCGCTTTTGATCAGCATCATCCAAAATACCAGAATCTTGAGTTTCAAACACGTCGAACGACCACTAAGGTTTTTCAAAAATATATTTGAGGGAAACAAATATTTATGCAAATATACAGTACTTATAACTTTTTTTTTTTTATTTATTTATTTATTAAAATTAAAATGTTTCAGCATTTTATCATGCTATTACAAGTTTACTAACGTGTTCAATTACAAATAACAAATTACAATTACTAATATTTTTAGTTAGTGATATAGTGATATACATGCTAATGTTAGTTAATATTTATTTATTAGTGGTAATTTAAAATCGATCTTCGTCTTCGCTTGATTGTGATAGAAGGAGATCTTGGGGTAGACGTGGTTTTAAACGCCGATTTTTCGTTTTTTTTTTCCCAGGTTGTAGAACCGTGCGCCATCAGATGTATTGAGATTAGCATGAAAGTTTTTGAATTATATTTTTATCCAGTCTCGGATAAGAGGGATTCCCGTGACTTATAACTTTATACATAATAATATTACTACTCATAGATAATGATGAAACACACTGCGAAATTAAGTATATTTACGCTATTACAAAGATGTTTAAAGTCTACCTTTTGTAACTTGTACCTACGTATAATAAGTAATATAGTTGTTTTATTTACATAGAATATTATATGACTTTGACGTTTGCAATTTGTGAATATATTTCGTACAAATTGTACCAAGTCGTAATTTTCATAGTTTTTTTGTTGCTTTTGGTAATTTAAATGTAGAAGGTTCAGTATTATCATACCGTTTAGGGTGATGTTAAACTTTTATTACTGAAACACATAATTATATATGCAAACTTGCAGTAAGTAAATAAAATAAATATTTAAAAAAGTTTTATATTGTATAACATAACTTTTCTAAAACTTTGCATTTTACAACTCGTTATTTCAACACATGATATAATCTGTTGTTATGATATTCATCTATAGATTTTGAGATTCAAATTGAAATACTAACATTTTTAATATTGGTTGTTTCGTTTCGAAATCTTCGAGGCTCAACGCATTGACACCTCCAGATCAAATTTCTGTTCTAAAGAATTTTGAATTTCAATTTTAAAATTAAGAAATTGCTAAAACCAAATTTCCTGCCAATTTTTTTTTTTAAACTGCACATTTAAATCACCATTTACCGTCTAAATAATTGAGTTGAAAAACTTTTACTAATTGGAAGACGCATCTAGGGACGAATTTGTGTCGGTCTTTGAACATTTTATCTAAAGGGGCCAGTATTAAAGGATTTAGTTTTGGAGTTTTGGATAACGTAATAACTAATAATAAATTGAGTTTTAACACAAAAATTTATGAACAATTTAGAATTTGGACAGTTACACTGTAACAAAGTCATAAATGAGTAGATAATTTTTATATAATATGCAATGGTTCGTGAGGAATAATATTGAACATTTTGAAAGTGCAGTAGGGTTGCCTATACAAAACACCTTCAAGTCTGCATGACAATATAATAAAATACATAATGCACTCAATTTCACTATTTGAGGTGTACTGTAAGATAAAATAATTAATAAAATAAATTATATCATAGAGATAGAATATTAGAAGAATCTACCAATATTCTATATTTCAAAAATAATTAAATTGTATAAAATTTGCCTATATAGACTGCTTCTATTGACAAAAAAAAAATCCGACAAACTGGCTATATTAATTAAGCATATGAATATATTATGATCACTAATATTTTTGAAAATATAAACAAAAAATAAGATCACAAATGTCCATAAAACTTTACTCATAAGTCATAAATTTTTTTTATAACTAGGTATTAAAAACCTTTATTTTGATATTTATCAAAATCACAAAAAAAAACACTAACTCTTTTCTTCTTAAAAGTTGTCTGTCCTGTATTTTTAAGTTTTGAAAATGTTACACATGATTTTTTATACGTAGTTGTAGTTCATAAGATTAAAATCATAAAATCTAGATATATAAAAAGATAATTATTTTTTATACACATTTCAAGTTCATATTTGATTGAAATCAAATATATAAACAAAGATGACTAATGATTTATAATTGAAAAATATTTGTGGGCATATAAAAATTTTAGAATATATTATTACATTTCATACATTTATTGGCCTTTAAAATGCATTTTATTTCTAATAAAAATGAATTTAACCATAAAATAATAAAAGTGAATTGCATAAAATTATTAGATTTATCGGAATCTTCTAGTCCAATATAAATGTAGGATGTTGAAACTTTTCAATGTGGTAAAAATGTTAATTCAGGTTTCAGCGAGCCTTGAAAGATCTGCTATACTGCAATCAGAAAAAATGTAGTCACTTAAAATGTGAAATTGGTGGAGAACAACATTAGAATACAGAGTTTTATACGCTGTTAAAAATATGAATTTAAAATACGAGTAAAAATTATCATATAAAAGCAAGTTTTATAGTGTTTATAAAGTATTGGCTTAAATGAAATGTATGAAAGTAATTAATGCTAAATAAGAAACATATTCTCTATATAGTGGTTAAGGTTTCAAGATACTAAATTGAGAATTGAGTGTTTCATAAACCATAAAAAATTTGAATTTGTAATATACGTCAAAATTATCATATAAAAGCATGTTTTATAGAGTTTATGAAACATTGGCTTAAATGTAATGTATGAAAGTAATTAATGCTAAATAAGAAACATATTCTCTATCTAGTGGTAAAGGTTACAAGATATTAACATAAGAATTTATAATTTATAAGCAATTAAAAAAATGAATTTGTAAAATACTTCAAATTTACCATAAAAAAACATGTTTTATAGTGTTTATAAAGTATTGGCTTAAATGAAATGTATGAAAGTAATTAATGCTAAATAAGAAACATATTCTCTATCTAGTGGTTAAGGTTTCAATATATTAACATGAGAATTGAATATTTTATAAGCAATTAAAAAAATGAATTTGTAAAATACGTCAAATTTACCATATAAAAACATGTTTTATAGTATTTATGAAGTATTGGCTTTAATGAAATGTATGAAAGTAATTAATGCTAAAAAAGAAACATATTCTCTTTCTACTGGTCAATGATTCAAAATACTAACTTGAGAATTGACTTTTCTATAAAAAGTTAAAAATAGGAATTTATAATTCTCATTAAAATTATCATATAAAACCATGTTTTATAATGTTTATGAAGTATCAGCATCAATGAAATACAAGGAATTAAGAATGCTAAATAAGAGTTATTCACTTAATTTATTGGTCTTGGTTTCATGATACTAACTTTTTGTGTCACTAATATTAAGTTGCTATCAATTACATACAGTTATTATTAAACGTACCATGCAAAATACCATTATTATTATTATTATTATCAGTATTGTCTAGTCAAATTTCAACATGGGATGTCCAAATTTTCCCAAGTGCTAAAAACCATAATTCATGTTTCATCATGGCTTGAAAGATCTGCTGTACTGCAATCTGAAAAAATGTAGTCAGTTAAAATGTGAAATTGATGGAGTACAACATTAGAATACAGAGTTTTATACGCAGTTAATAATATGAATTTAAAATACGAGTCAAAATTATCATATAAAAGCATGTTATATAATGTTTATGAAACATTAACTTAAATGAAATGTATGAAAGTAATTAGTGCTAAATAAGAAACATATTCTCTATATAGTGGTTAAGGTTTCAAGATACTAAATTGAGAATTTAGTATTTTATAAGCAATTAAAAAAATGAATTAGTAAAATACGTCAAATTTACCATATAAAAACATGTTTTATAGTGTTTATAAAGTATTGGCTTAAAAGAAATGTATGAAAGAAATTAATGCTAAATAGGAAACATATTCTCTATATAGTGGTTAAGGTTTCAAGATACTAAATTGAGAATTGAGTGTTTCATAAACCATACAAAAATTGAATGTGTAATATAAGTCAAAATTATCATATAAAAGCATGTTTATAGAGTTATATGAAACATTGGCTTAAAGTAATGTATATGAAAATAATAATGCTAAATCCAGATCCTGTTTTTCTTTATAGTGGTCAAGTTTCAAGATACTAAATTGACAATTGAGTGTTTCATAAACCCATAAAAATTTGAATTTTTAATATACGTCAAAATTATCATATAAATCAAGTTTTATAAGAGTTTATTGAAACATTGCGCTAAAGGTAATGTATGAAAATAAGTAATGCTAAATCAGATCCATTTTTTCTTTCTAGTGGTCAAGTTTCAAGATACTAAATTGAGTAATTGAGTGTTTTATAAGCCATAAAAAATTTGAATTTGATTTATACGTCAAAATTATTAATATGAAAACATGTTGTATAGTGTTTATGAGGTATCGGCTTAAATGAAATGAATGAAAGTAATTAATGTACCTGAATATGAACATATTCTTCATCTAGTGGTAAGGGTTTCACAATACTAACTTGAGAATTGACTTTTTTTTAAAAAGTTAAAAATAGGAATTTATAATTCTCATTAAAATAATCATATAAAATCATGTTTTATAGTGTTTATGAAGTATCAGCATCAATAAAAATACAAGGAATTAAGAATGCTAAATAAGAATTATTCACTTAATTTATTGGTCTTGGTTTCATGATACTAACTTTTTGTGTCACTAATATTAAGTTGCTATCAATTACATACAGTTATTATTAAACGTACCATGCAAAATACCATTATTATTATTATTATTATCAGTATTGTCTAGTCAAATTTCAACATGGGATGTCCAAATTTTCCCAAGTGCTAAAAACCATAATTCATGTTTCATCATGGCTTGAAAGATCTGCTGTACTGCAATCTGAAAAAATGTAGTCAGTTATAATGTGAAATTGATGGAGTACAACATTAGAATACAGAGTTTTATACGCAGTTAATAATATGAATTTAAAATACGAGTCAAAATTATCATATAAAAGCATGTTTTATAATGTTTATGAAGTATCAGCATCAATCAAATACATGGAAGTTAATAATGCTAAATAAGAATCATTTACTTAATCTAATGGTAAGGGTTTCATAACATTAACTTTTTGTTACACTTCTATTATGTTGCTATCAATTACATTCATTTAACATTACACGTACCGTGCAAAACACCATTATTAATATTAATACCTTCTAATCCATATTAAACATAGGATGTTGAAACTATTCCAAGCGCTAAAAATGTTAATTCATGCTCAGCAACCGTTGAGTGATCTGTTGCACTGCAATCTGAAAAATATGAAAGTTAATAATGGTAAATAAGCATCATTACTTAATCTAATGGTCAAGGTTACATGACTTTTAGTAACACTACTATTAATTGAATCACAATTATATTCTATACCCATTACTCGTACTTTGCATAAAACCATTATTATTATCAGTATCGTCTAGTCCATTTTCAACGTAGGATGTTGTAACTTTGTCAAGTGTTTAAAACGTTAATTCATGTCTTAGCAGTCCTTGAGTGATCTGCTGTACTGCCATCTAAAAAAAATTGTCGGTTAAATATGTATAATGGTTGGAGGATAAAATGTCAATACTACACACCATAAAGAGATCGAAAGTCTGTTTATGACAACTAGTACGTGGACAACGGTGAATAATTCAGAAATGGAAATAATCAAACAAAAACTAACAGACAAACTTCATTCCTATTTCAAAATACTTGAAAACAATTTAAAGTTGAAATTTAAATACAAATACGAATATAAAACTGCAAAAAGATATGAAACATAAATCAGACAGTAAATACAAACGATTATATCAATAGATAAACAATGTTTTATATCACTAAACCACAATCATGGATGAAAAACATCATATCAATTCGGATTAGAATATTCAACTTATTAGATTTTATCTCTGGCCGCCGAATTCAAAAATGTTTAATATTATAATATTTTCAGAAACAAATACAATTTCAAAACTGATTAACTGAGCATAATATAATGAAATAAATTTCCAATAATATTTTGTACTTTGTAAATTAAGCAGGCAGTTGTATAAATATCATGAGTCTTAATATAGATACATAGTAACTAGTAAGACAAAAGTCAAAAAGTAATAACATTAAACTATAGATGTATGTATTATTTAAGTGTTTAGATAGTTGCAGGTAAGCATTTATTATGCATTAATATTCTCCGGACTGTACAGTCCACTGGTTAACTAATTGAACTTAACGGTCGTATATGTTATATATCTTATACATATAACGATTCATTATTTGAATACTTAACAATGTAAATAAATCATAATAATTTATTTTTTATGTTCGATGTCCATAAAATTTAAATCTTTATCTCCTATAAATATTACCGAAGTTATATTGTGAAATTCAAAACAAATTACTACCAATCATACTAATATATTGCATATTAAATATACACATATAATTAAAACTAATAAATAATAAATGAAATGTTGTATTCGAGCAGATTTGAGTCTGAAGTGATCAGAAGTAATCTACTGACTGCGTCGTACATTTTAAAAATGATGGTCGTATCTCGTATAAACAACGAAATCGCTTAGGTACATATTAAATTCTTAACGCTAAACGAGGGATATAAACACTATAAACATTAAATAGATGTATTCTCTATATGATTTGATGAAAAACTATTTATATATAAACTATTTTTTATGCTGTTGGCGTAATTGCTAAACGTTGAAACCTTAACAAACATAAAACGTGTAAAAAAACAAAGTTCAAAAAGATACTTCGTTAAATCGTTATACGGTGGTATAGGTACCATACAGAAAATTATGCGTGTACGAAAAAACAAGCCATTCGATTTTTTAACCTTTATTAACCTTTCAAACTCGTCGTAGCATTTATGAGTCAGCACTCAAATTTCGAAAAGATTAAACAAAAACTCAAATTCAAAAAATTCGAAAAATACGTAAAATCTAAGTGCCAAAAATAAAAATATAACCGTAACTTCGCAACAAAACGTCCGATTCCTTTGGTTTTGGTAGCGTTCGAATTTTTACAAAAAACGTCTAAACGATGCGTAGAAAAAAATCGCTCTAACCACCCAAAAATTAATTGTTTCGTGGCGACAAAGTCCAAAAACTGCAAAATCCTAATTTTCCGACGCCAAAAATAGGGGTAAAAATGAATTCTACAGTGTCACCACGGGACGCCGATTTTGATCACAGACCTACGAAAAACTGAACTTGTGAACTTCAGAAACGTGGAACAAATATTAAACATTTTTTAAAATATCCATGGGGGGAGGGGCACAAGGAGCCATAGGACACTGCTACCACCGGAGGACTTTATGTAAAACGACTTTAAACAGAAATTTCCGTGAAGTAACTATGCCCCATACATCGAAACCCGGCCGAGTAACACTCGACTAAAAAATTCAAATTTCGGAATTCCAAGACCCCAATGTGGGGTAAAAACGGCATTTACGGTGTCCACGACAGATACCGCTTTTGATCAGCATCATCCAAAATACCAGAATCTTGAGTTTCAAACACGTCGAACGACCACTAAGGTTTTTCAAAAATATATTTGAGGGAAACAAATATTTATGCAAATATACAGTACTTATAACTTTTTTTTTTTATTTATTTATTTATTAAAATTAAAATGTTTCAGCATTTTATCATGCTATTACAAGTTTACTAACGTGTTCAATTACAAATAACAAATTACAATTACTAATATTTTTAGTTAGTGATATAGTGATATACATGCTAATGTTAGTTAATATTTATTTATTAGTGGTAATTTAAAATCGATCTTCGTCTTCGCTTGATTGTGATAGAAGGAGATCTTGGGGTAGACGTGGTTTTAAACGCCGATTTTTCGTTTTTTTTTTTCCCAGGTTGTAGAACCGTGCGCCATCAGATGTATTGAGATTAGCATGAAAGTTTTTGAATTATATTTTTATCCAGTCTCGGATAAGAGGGATTCCCGTGACTTATAACTTTATACATAATAATATTACTACTCATAGATAATGATGAAACACACTGCGAAATTAAGTATATTTACGCTATTACAAAGATGTTTAAAGTCTACCTTTTGTAACTTGTACCTACGTATAATAAGTAATATAGTTGTTTTATTTACATAGAATATTATATGACTTTGACGTTTGCAATTTGTGAATATATTTCGTACAAATTGGTACCAAGTCGTAATTTTTCATAGTTTTTTTGTTGCTTTTGGTAATTTAAATGTAGAAGGTTCAGTATTATCATACCGTTTAGGGTGATGTTAAACTTTTATTACTGAAACACATAATTATATATGCAAACTTGCAGTAAGTAATAAAATAAATATTTAAAAAAGTTTTATATTGTATACATAACTTTTCTAAAACTTTGCATTTTACAACTCGTTATTTCAACACATGATATAATCTGTTGTTATGATATTCATCTATAGATTTTGAGATTCAAATTGAAATACTAACATTTTTAATATTGGTTGTTTCGTTTCGAAATCTCGAGGCTCAACGCATTGACACCTCCAGATCAAATTTTCTGTTCTAAAGAATTTTGAATTTCAATTTTAAAACTAAGAAATTGCTAAAACCAAATTCCTCCTGCCAATTTTTTTTTTTAAACTGCACATTTAAATCACCATTTACCGTCTAAATAATTGAGTTGAAAAACTTTTACTAATCGGGAAGACGCATCTAGGGACGAATTTGTGTCGGTCTTTGAACATTTTATCTAAAGGGGCCAGTATTAAAGGATTTAGTTTTGGAGTTTTGGATAACGTAATAACTAATAATAAATTGAGTTTTAACACAAAAATTTATGAACAATTTAGAATTTGGACAGTTACACTGTAACAAAGTCATAAATGAGTAGATAATTTTTATATAATATGCAATGGTTCGTGAGGAATAATATTGAACATTTTGAAAGTGCAGTAGGGTTGCCTATACAAAACACCTTCAAGTCTGCATGACAATATAATAAAATACATAATGCACTCAATTTCACTATTTGAGGTGTACTGTAAGAAAAATAATTAATAAATAAATTATATCATAGAGATAGAATATTAGAAGAATCTACCAATATTCTATATTTCAAAAATAATTAAATTGTATAAAATTTGCCTATATAGACTGCTTCTATTGACACAAAAAAAAATCCGACAAACTGGCTATATTAATTAAGCATATGAATATATTATGATCACTAATATTTTTGAAAATATAAAAAATAAGATCACAAATGTCCATAAAACTTTACTCATAAGTCATAAATTTTTTTTATAACTAGGTATTAAAAACCTTTATTTTGATATTTATCAAAATCACAAAAAAAACACTAACTCTTTTCTTGTTAAAAGTTGTCTGTCCTGTATTTTTAAGTTTGAAAATGTTACACATGATTTTTATACGTAGTTGTAGTTCATAAGATTAAAATCATAAAATCTAGATATATAAAAAGATAATTATTTTTTTATACACATTTCAAGTTCATATTTGATTGAAATCAAATATATAAACAAAGATGACTAATGATTTATAATTGAAAAATATTTGTGGGCATATAAAAATTTTAGAATATATTATTACATTTCATACATTTATTGGCCTTTAAAATGCATTTTATTTCTAATAAAAATGAATTTAACCTAAATATAAAAAAAAAAGTGAATTGCATAAAATTATTAGATTTATCGGAATCTTCTAGTCCAATATAAATGTAGGATGTTGAAACTTTTCAATGTGGTAAAAATGTTAATTCAGGTTTCAGCGAGCCTTGAAAGATCTGCTATACTGCAATCAAAAAAATGTAGTCACTTAAAATGTGAAATTGTGGAAGAACAACATTAGAATACAGAGTTTTATACGCTGTTAAAATATGAATTTAAAATACTAGTAAAAATTATCATATAAAAGCATGTTTTATAGTGTTTATAGTATTGGCTAAATGAAATGTATGAAAGTAATTAATGCTAAATAAAA
>NC_040879.1:60869856-60931412 GCF_003676215.2 Rhopalosiphum maidis | reverse complement strand
AAAAGATTCAGACTAATTTATTTAAAAAAAAAAATATATACCACGAAATTCACATTGTTTTATGATACTTGGATTTATAAGTTAGTTATAACAAATATAAATTATAATATATTATAATAATTATATACGTTATATTTTTGGCAGAAATTGTTTTAAAATTCTGTACAACAACTAATGGAAAAGTATATCGTACTGATAGCAGTTATTTAGAGACACTATACAGTCCGCTCATGAGCGTTTATCGTAATATGTAATGGTGACCCTTTCTCATTGAAACATTCCCATTCTACACTCGACACCTACAGATATTACAGTACGGTGAATTTCCAGCTTTTTTTTATATGTGTATGTTTTTGACACGCATATTCAAGTAGAGATTACATAAAAATATAAATATACAATAAAAAGCCATAAGTGATTAAAAAAAAAACCAACACACGAAAATGCATTTTAAAAATATTACCGCGAAGTAAAAATAAAGCGCGCACACACACAGAATTATATGTATAAATATATAATACATTGTATAATATATATACTTGATAACGAAAAATTAACAACTTTTGTATGTTCAATAAAACTACAAAAACAACTTATCAAAAAGTTTTAACAGCAGAAAAACAAAAATGTTTAAAAATGTATATCTAACGTTATTTTATAACTATTTTTTAAACGTACAGTTTTGAAGTATATATCGATGTAAGTCGATTGATTTCAAACATAATGTGTAATAGGAAATAATAAAAATTCCAAAATGATAAAAAATTACATAATTTTTGAACACTATCGTGTAAAAGGCAGTGTTTGCGACACAAAAATGCCGATGTATTTAACCAGTAAAAGGAAAAAAATGAGGATAATTGGTAGGTATGGGGATATTGTTTTCAGTGTTTCACGGTAGTATATAATGAAATATGTCGATGATATAACAAAACATAAAGGCACAGCGCAAGATTTTAGATTCCATTATTTTTATTTATTATTGTTTTTTTAAATAATTATTAATTATTGTATCATACATTTTTTTGAATATCGTAACATTCCGTCTCATTGTACAAATTATTGTCTCGGAAAGCAGCCGGTTTTTTTTTCGATTCGAGCGCTGCTAGGTAAATCAGAAATCTATACGCGCCTCTACCTAGAGGAAAGGAAAGAGGTATTAGCCTCAAAACTATCATATATTGTGATGAGGATTATTAATCCTCAAATGGATCAAGAATTATATATTTTAAATATTGTTAGTATCAATTCAAATTGATTTGTAAGTAGTCCGTATCAGTACGTACCTTAGTAAGGAAAAATGAGGAAAGTAACTAACCAAACTGTTATACAGTAGGTGTCGAGTGTGTATCGTTATTAAATAAATTACTGTAATGTATTGTATATGTGTTAAATTTTAATTTAATAATAAATCATTGCATATAAAAAACGATTTTGAGCAAAGACGTGTTTGTTAGCCTTTATCGCAAAGTATACTTTATGATATATTTATATTTTATATTGTTGTTATAAAAAAATATTTTACTGTTATACTAATAAGATAGGTCGATTGATTTTTATGAACATATTGCATTTATCATATTATTAATTTTTCATTATTATAATAGTGTATTATTTTATTTTTATTTTCGTAAGATATACATGATAAACCCTTTTGGACATAAATACATAATATATTATGTACAAGAATATTAAAGATATAAAATATAAACTTATTATTTATTAATAGCTAAACAGTATTAGACGAAAAAATTGAAAAGCATACAGTCCATAACATTATCATTGGTCATTATCATACAGCTCATAGGTTTGTTTTTAAGTTTGTTAGTGGCGGCAAAAAGAATAAAAAAAAACTAAAAAGTTATAGAGCGAAGTATTTCAAAATGTATTAAATAAAGCGATTCGAGCAATTCAATAATACCTCGTAACAATCCAAACCGTCCAAGAACTTATTGTCTGAAATACGTCTATGCTCCGCCAAGGAAGCCAAATCAAATTCGTAGTTATAGGGTTTACACGGGATATTCAACTTAAGGCTTGCAAACCTCAATATCATCCGCTGAACCCTTTCCGATTTCATAGTATCACTAATTGTGTGCGGAGTCCAAACAATGATACCTACTCCAAAATAGGGCTTACAAGAGCGCAATATAATACCTCAAAACATAAGCATTTACAAAAATCCCTACATTTCAATTGTGTGTATTCATATCATAATATTATAATATTGTTACTTTTGAGTTAATGCTGATTTATCGTAAAACTGTGTGAATTGTTCATAGTATAAAAGCTTAAAATTAATTAATTTTTTGAAAATATCATTATATTTGTATACAAAATATAAAATATATTAAGTATTAACATACGTAAAAGTTATAAAAGTCAATATTTCTCAGATTTGTAGATTTCAATAAGTAAATATTAATTATAACGAACCGTGAATTTAATTTTTATAAGATAACCTATACAAATTTAACATTTTATACATTTTTAACTACAAATAATTTGAATATTGATAAATTCTGTGAAAATTGAAGCTTAAAATATATAGTAAGAAAGTCGTTTTTAAATAAATTAACTTCACGACCAATTCAATTATGTTTTCATCAATTTTATTGGGTAATAGGTTAGGTAATACAGTTAGCAAAAGGTTTATATTACCTATTGGAAAAAAAAACAACAAAATATTTGTTTAACACGTTATTGACATGAAATGTGCCTGTGCTTCATAGTTATATTTGTTTTTTACAACACTGTCACATACATTAATGATAATTTTTCTGCATTAGTACTTGAAACCTGAAATATTTCACAAAAACGCAAAACATTGAATTTTTTAATACAAATATTGATGATATATTTATATAAAGTAAAACTATATTTAAGATTTAGTGTATAAATATTTTTATAATAAGTACTTATTAAGGAAAACAATTAAAAATGACAAATTTGCATACAAATTATTTTAAAGTTTATTAAAAAAAAATTTAATATTTCAAACTATACTCCATACACATTTACACAATGCCTATATTAAAATTCTTAAAACAAACGGTTTAAATTTTTTTAGTTTTAAAATATATAAAAATAACGAAAAACATAAAATATTTTTTATAGCCTATTAAAGATGTAAGAAAATTAATTAAAAACCATTACGACACGGCAAATATTGTCTTCTGATTTGTGTATAAATTTAGTTCTTTTAACTATGACTGCGTAGACTGAGTCGTAATTTTTAGGGTGTTAAACGGATTTTACAAACAATTTATGTGTGTGTCATCCTCATCGTGAATCGAAACGTGACTATTATAGGAAAGTACCTATAGACTTTAGAGTTATGGTAATAATATTATTTTTGGATCACAAAATAAATTGCGACACATTATATAGTGGATTTAACAAAAAATTAAATTACGAACAGGAAGGATTGACGCAAAAATGGTAAAAGCTTACGCGCCGCCGTCAAATCCGATTTTTTGTAGACGGAGGCAAAGCTGATTTCGGGTAAATATAATAATACATTAGTAGTTAGTATAGTAAATACCTATTGTACGGCAGTTATACAATATATAAAGTAAGTCTAGACTCTAGGCATATAATTTTCTTTTTCTTACGATGTTATATAGAAGGTTCGTTTATAGACTGTAACATTTATAAATAGTAAGAAATTAAGATCAAGATGATTAAAAAAATTAATATATTTTTAAAATATCATGCTTTTAACGTACCATACGTTGCCAATTTTTTTGTGGGTACTCAATAGTCAACCGTAATATTGATTTTAAAAATAAAGTGCGACGTAGACCCCAGCCCAGCTATAGACTATAGTAATTTATCAACAAATACGAATTATTATTTTTATCTAATATATTGCACTTACTTTCAATAACTAGTAAACACACATTATACTAATATAATAAGTATATGTAATAATATACTAAGGGTCTGTTCATAACTTTTTACAATATGGTTATAAGTTATAACATATTATATTTTATTATTCACAACTCACATTTTTTACGGAAAAACGATAATAAGTTTGTATCGTCTATGTTTATATCACTATAAGAGTAAATTATTAATTAGTACTTACCACCTACTTTTTAGATAATTTTTTTTAATTTAAATATAAATATATAATATTAATTATTGGGTTCGATTTCAAAGTGCAGAATAAAATTATGTTTATTTATTATTTAATTGATACATACTTGATTGTGGGGAGGTCTAAGACTTAATAAGATTTTAAAATAAGTATATTGGTTTGAGGGAAAAATAATTTCAATTTTCAACCAACAAATAGTAAAATAAATTACTTTAATAGCATTATAAATATATCATAAATTATGCTTAGTAATATATGCTCTCAAAAGTTCTTTTCGCTCAAAACCATAATTTTTTATCACTGAATTCTAATATAACACATAAAATACAATAATTTTTCCTCAATTTCTAGGTACACTAGACACCTATTACGTATTGTGCAACAGAGTGGTTACCTATTTTATCCTTTTTTTTTTTTAAATTTGCAAGGGTGTTTTATTTTTTATTAATTCCTACACGATGTCTGGCTTATCTTATCACAGCCCATGACATTTGTGTGAAAACGTTACGCGGTGATGGGTAAAAGTAATATTTAAAAAAAGTCCACAGAATCGTTTACAAAATTGTACTATTAACCTTCAACTCTGAGTCTCTGACAACTGACAAGTGCAAAGAGTGGGCTAAATGCCGCTAAAATAATCGCGTGCTTGAGCTCGTCGTACACTGTGCGTGTGCAAGCCATGAGCGGTTGACGGTCGCATAGACATAGACCGTATTTATCTGTCGGTGTCAGACCGCAGGTAATAAAATAAAAGCCAAAAATAAGTTCAAATTTCCAAACGGCTTTGGGTTGACAGAAGTTTAATTTCAATCTTTTCATTGATATAACTGATTGGTGATTACTGATTATTACAAATGCTTATGCTGAATATGCTGTTACCTATGCTTCCAGTTTGTACGTCGTTTTATTTACGTACTTAGGTATATTGCCTAAACCAAGACAATGCTTTGAAGCAAATAATTTCCGTAGAAGGTCGGACCAAGAGGTGAAAAATGAAAATACAAAAATAATAATTATGAGCTTTATTTTATGAATCTTTACCATAATGTGATAGATATGATATTATAATTATATGCAGTTGGGCAACATAATAATTGGTCGTTGTTAAATCCATATCGATTTAGTGGATTGCACTGTGGCTGATTTTTGAGTACCACTGCACTGTGTACAATGCAAATTAATTATGGCTAGTTGTGTGGTGTAGTACCTACGAAATTATTAAGCGAGCATAGAATAAATGCTGACTAATTTAAGAAATGTTTTTTTTTTTTTTTTAATAAAAATCACGAAGCATCACTCGTGCATCTTGATAAAAATTGTGCGAATACAAAAAAAAGACAAACAACCAGTACTGAATCAGTAAGTTAAGGATATAATTGATTTTTATTTTTATTTATCTTTAGTCAGTGGCGTATATGGATTTTCATTTTGGAGGGGGTCGATTATATATATTTGGATTTTTTTTGGGAAAAGAGGGAAGAGACACTATTTTAAATAGTTGTATTTTTCATTTTTCATTTTGGGAGAGGGGGATTGCCCCCCATAAATATGCCACTGTCTTTGGTGTAGGTATTTATTTTTTTCTCAAAACAATTTTAACTAAATCAAATTATTATGTTTTTGATATTTACATATTATAAAACTTGAATTTTTGTATCGTACTAAATTTTTTACAAGTAGGTATGTACAAGATGAATTTATATCATGTCAGACAACTAATAAGTGTAAGTAAAGGAGGCCTGGAATCGATCAGCCCTGGACCCGCAAAATTTCTCGCCGGCCTTGGTAGGTACTGACTAACCAACTAATTCGTTTTAACAAACAAACATAATAGTAATATATGAGTTACAATTACACGTACCTTTTCCAGGAAATCGATGCATCCATCACCGGCCATGTTCGTTCGAAATTGTAGTGTCGCAAATAATAAGAATAAAAAATTATTATAATATTATTGTCCTCGCCGAAATTTTGGCAGTCAGGCGGGCAGGTAACCACGGGGATTGGTGACGTTAACGATTGTCGCCGTTTACTGAGTAGATTCACAATTAATAATATGCGATATTTTTGCTATTAATAATATAATTTAAACGTATAATATCACGATGAATAGGTATTATATTATTTTATCGTCGGCCGAAAAACGTGGAAAAAATATCGTTTTTGAGGTCAGTGTGCGATAGCTAGACAGGAAGTACTGTACCTAACAACGTTCGGAACGAGTGACGACGTACGGCAATTGTACGATATTGACGATCGAATATTGGCGATATCGTAATAATATTATGACGGTGAAGACCCGTGGATCGACGGTGCGGCGGTGGATCGACGAGCGGAAATGACAGAAACTGATCGAAACGCCGACGGCGGCGATACACTGCTGTCTTATCTATATACGTGTAAAGAATGCGCAAATCGCCGAAAGACATGTGAGAGGAACGACGACGACGACGACGGGCAACCACGGGAAGTGCGACGACGGTCGCGGCGGCTGCTATTAATAATATTATTTTAACAATAATATATTAAATAATAACAGTGGTGGTTTTCCGTGCTCGGGGAGACGAGCGATATAATATCGCCGTAATCTGTGTAGATAACGTGATAGACGCGATTTCTATATCATTATTATTATTATTATTATTATTATGTAATACTGTTACCCGTCTATTTTATACAATGCATTTATGTTTTCATAACGCGTATATTGGTTTGCCGACCGTTTATAATAATTTTTCGACAACCTTTTCCACTTTATAAACAGAATTCGCGTCGGAAAATATGATATGATACAATGGTAATAATATTATGTATTTATGTTCGAATGGGGTTTGGTCAATCCACGACATTTTTCTATGGTATTTATTAAGACATTAATAATTAGACATGGGTAGTATAATGTAACAAAGGTACGGGGCAAGTTAATGAAAATAATTAACTCAAATTAAATTAAGTGAACACAATACCGTTAAGTTTGAAGTTAATAGTTTACAATTAATACATTTTAACTTTCCAAGTTTAAAATTGATATAGAAAAAATACTCAACTCGGTTTGAATTACCTACATTTTTTTTTAATTAATACGCATGGATCGCATAACTCATATAGCATATCTACGGTACACTTTTTATTTTTTGTAAATAAACTTATTAGAACTTTATACACGATTTTCAAATCTCGGGTGATAAAATATAATTATAATGCATTTTTAACTTTAAAAATTCTATTTTATACTGTTAATTTTAATATTAGAGTAAATTTACCTATTATTAAACTTAAAGATAAGAATATTATTTATATAGGTTCCACGGTTCCATCGTATTACTTATAGTTAAATAAATTGCTTTACCTAATATAGCATTAAGAAAAAATATATTTAGTGATAAAGGTTGATAGATCGTCTTAACTCAGAATTTATTTCGTTTACAATGGTATATCAATGAATTCAAATTTAACTCACCCATCACAGTGAAATATTTGGCACTTATAAAGTTATGACCTACTACAGCACCTTATCTACCTTTTTACAATTGAATATCTTGTCAATATTTGAACTTTTAATGCTCATAAAAAAATAACCATATGATTTACGCTTATTTTTCTTTTCTTTATTTTAATTTCAGTAGGAATAACTAGGTATAATGAATCTTTTATTAAATTGATAAGCCTAAGTATTAACAAATAACTTGTATATTTATTTTTCATTTTGATGAATCTTTTCAAAATATTGAAAATCTTATCTTCTTATTTAAGACGTTTTTTAATTGCTCTAACGTTCTAAGACTACTTATGAAAATCTTTTATTCAATTTTCAAGCTTTTTTCACATAAAAAGTTTAAAAAGTCAATATTTAAAAACTACTATAAATAACTCAACAGGAGCAAAAGTTGTATTACACCTATATAAATATACCATTCTAAATATTTGTAGAAAGTTTCAAGTTCGCAGGATAAATAAAGAATATATTAAAATGTTAACTATATTCGAGTAATATGCAATTCATACGTCTTGTATTTGATATAATATTGTAAAAATAAATGTATATTATGTAATGTGTTATGTGTACCTCACTATAATTTTTCTGTAGACTATTTTTTTAAGTGAAAAAATAATCTATGTACATGTTACAGTACTAAGTAAAATACTTTTGTAGCGATATTAACAATTTATTAATACGGTTTGTTTTGACAATTCAGCATGTAATATGGTTTGTAAATATCGATATTTGCATAAGCACAATTGCACAATTTTATTTCGTCATCATTATAAATTTATAAACCGTTTTCAATTAAAAACTTTCTTTGTCAGTACAATAGCCAATCAGTAATATTGAGATATAATCTCTGGATCCAGCTTAGAGTGTATAGATTATAGATAACACTGTCTACATAGTACACATTAGGTAATAACAAAAATAAAACTAATATTGCAAGACTCTTATCAGGTTCTTCCCTGAAGAGGTACGTCACTGATACGTGATCTTTTATGTATAGCATGTACATTTTTATACAACGGCGGGCATTTATTAAATCTTAAGAACTTAACTAGTTTAATTTACCGTTAAAATAACTCAGTTGTTATCAGTTGATTTTTAATAAAGCCTATCAAAAAAAAAAATGTTATTTAATTTTTTAGTTTTAACTGTCTTATAATATAAGGTTATTTTAATACTATTACTAGGTATATACCGTTTTAAATAAAAACAATTCAATTCTATAACAATAGAAGATAATATTATTATTTTTATAAGTTTCTCGATAAAATATTATAATTTATTAAATATAGAAACAAAAATATATAGTTTACTGGTTTAAGTGATTTAAAGTTGTAGTTAGAAATAATATTAAAATCATTTTAGAAGTTAAATAATTCTTTATTTTAAATTCAAACTTTAAAAAAAAATTCAACTCGACAAAGTATTAAATTAAATTACAAATTGTATTGTATTCATTTTATATTAATTTTTTTTTTTAAAATAGAAAAATTAATATTTCGATATTAAATTATTAAATTTTGATATGCGTACTTTTTAACAATCATTTATAAATTAAGATATTAGATGTCTGATAATTTTTATTGATCGGAAAAATCAAAAAAAAAAAAGATTAAAGAAAATACAAAACCAAATTTCGACAAAATCAATTATTATCATTTTCTATTTACGAACATTTTTTAAAAATATTTCGACTCTTGAACTTTTTATAAGCATGAGAAATTTTCAATTTCTTTCAATTTTTTTTAATAAACGTTGTTTAAAAATTATTTGTTAAGTAGAAATGCTTGAAAATGTAATACAAGGTTCTTGATAAGTAGTTCATATTGAAACCATAAAATCTAAAAAATATAAAAATGCGATATTTTTTACAGACATTTTAAATTTAAATGTTGACAAAATTACTTATTTAAAGATAAATAACAATGTTAATTATTATTTTGTTTTAATTTAAAAAAAATCGCGGGAACTTAAAACTTTTATGCATATTATATTTTTATGAATTTTACTAAACGCAACAATGACATTTTTGATTTATTAAGATATTATCTATTAATACTATGAATCTTCTTATACTTCAGTTATATTTTGTTACGGTGTTAACAGATATATTTTATTAAATGTTGAGTTATATTAGTTGATATAATGTAGTATGAACTATGAATGTACATCATTATAATAATTAAATACTAATTATACAATAAATGAAATATTTTATGAAAAAAAATATCTACCATAATATTAATAGTAAAATAAATGACTTTAATATGTATATCAAAAATTACATCATGCGCATTGTATTTGATCAATGGTCATTGGTTATATAGGCGAATAGACCATTTCTGTTCTCAGTCGTTTTTCGTATTCAATGGTATATTATTAAATTCAAATTTAACATATTCATAACAGTGGCCCACTCTGCACTAATCACCTAATGTACAGCAGAATGGTATCCACTTACCTACTCACATTTTTTCTATATAGAACTTACGTCATATCACTTTAAGATGTTATGCACGGTCATAAATTTAATATGAAGACAAAATTATAATAATGTAAATACCTATTTTGAGATCGCTTTTAATTTATAGATTATAGAAGAGTAACATTTTTTTTTAAATATTAAATTATTAATTTAATACCAGAAAAATATTTGAATTTATAATATTTTCTGTAATACCCGTAGGTGTTATTTTTGCTCTTTAATACATTTTTTTTTGAGTTTCGATATTATTATATATAATATTATAGCTACTTAAATCTTATTGTTGATCAATGATCATTATTATTTAATTTCAATGTTATGAGTTATTTGTACTAATCGAGTTTACATGTTGGATTTGTAGGACCGGGGGTGATTCTCCTCTGGATCTCTTCCATTGGACTTTTTTTTTTTAATTGTTACTTGAACTGAATTGACATAGTCTAACTAATAATTTAATTTATTAAATGTTACTAAATGTAATATTTTCATATCTTTTAATTATCTAAACGATATCAAGTATCGGTTTTAAATAATATTATGTGTACAACATCCTTAGTATAATGTTATAGTATAACTAGTTTATAGTATATACCATGATAATAATTATTCCATTATAAGTCTATAACTTCTCAATATAATACTTACAAGATTATTAGTTGACAATATTATAATTATTATCTATAAACATTGAAATGATGAATGTTTGTGTTTATTGATAACTAACAAAATAATACCATTTTTTACCTATATTATCCCAGGTTTATTAATAGACTTTAATAAATTAACTACAATACTATGCGTATTACTAAATAATAAATATTGCAGTTTCTTGTTTTATGTAATAATAATCGGTGTAGTGGGCTAAAAACGTAAAATAATTATTATTTAGGTACTTATTAAAATTTTTAATTTGTTCCGTTTTACACAAAGTACATAAATATAATAAATTTTAATTATAGCAATGGTAAAAACAGTATAATAAGAATAACAATGTTATTATACTCGTATTATATACATACAAAATAAGTGATAAACTGAGAATCTTAACCTCGAAAGGGAATTAATGGACATACTTTACTATTCAAAACTTTTATCCCTTAATATTTGGGTGTAACGAATTCTTGAATTATACAGGTAGGCACTTAAGGCTGTGACTGACTTGTGGGGTAGTGGGAGTGTTCAGTGGTCCGGATCCTCTGAAATTATTTATAAAGTAGAAATACTTATGTTGGAACATAAAAAAATAGGCCACATTTGTTTTCAGTCACGGCTTTTTTAAGTAACTACCTATTTATGCTACTATAATTCAGCCCTAATGAGTTTCAAACATTATGGCATAGAAAAATCAATATTTTCTGTGGTTTATGTATAAACACATAATATTCATTTATGTATTTGAAATATCGAAATATTATTACATTTTAGATATTGAAACCTGTTTTTTGGACATACAATTTTAAATTTACAAAGTTTGACACTTGAAATACACATTTAAGAATTCATTTAAAAAAAAAAATTCTAAAAAGTTATTATGAATACATTATTGAAAATGGTGTGTATAAATATATATAGAATATATTTTACATTCAATTATTAGTTTATTGTTATTAAATAGGCTTAGTCCGCTTAGGGGCTATTTAGCATTTGTATGTTTAGTTTTGATAGTACAATGAACAGAGCAAACAGAGAGGTCAAATATAAATCCCATTTGGAATATAAAGAATTTAAATATAAAATTATATTTAGCATATTTTAAGGTTTTTGCTTATTTAAACATATTTATATATCATATACATTTTTAGTGCTTTTTCTTTGAATATTCTGCAAAAAAAAAAAAATGTATATATATATTATATTGTTCAAAAAAATATAATTTAAAATTTAAAATATACCATATATTTTACCAACTTATGTAAATATTGTGTACTTTCTTTACGATATAATAGCTTTGTGCTTTTCGCCGCCGATGGCAATCTTAATACTGACTTATGATTTTGTTTATGTTTAAGGATTGGATGACATTGATATGGAAGCGATATAACTATATAAAAAGAGAAAAATTAATAATACGAATAATAATAAATTAAAAATTTCGATAATTTGGTCAACACTTTTTTGTTTTTTAACATATTTAGTAATTTTTTGATGAATATTTATATGTGCTTAATAAGCACTGCTTATATTAGAGCTTTAAATTCCTAAGCTTAAACTTATTGCCCAATTTTACTATGTCATATTTTATAGTCGTATTAATATGGACATTGTGTACAACTCAGTACTCAAATATTTCTATATTTAATTATATAATATATTCGTAATTTGTAATGTAAAATAATTATAATAATACCAATAATTGTTTATAATTCGAGAAAAAAGCTTAGTATAGTTTATACCACACAATATTTGATTTGCGTATTATTTTGTTTTTGGCGTGTGTCTAAAGGGCTGCTCTGTGTTGATAATTACATAATCTAAACAAAAGAATAAGTTAGTGCCACGCTCATAAATATCTCATATTTTGTTATGAACATTTTACACGTCACATTTCTACGGTCATGTCATTATTTACACGCATACCTAAAACATTAATTTCGGCGTCAGATGTATTTATGATGTTTATAGTTCCAAATCTGTTTTATCTATATTAGTATCGAAATAAATGAATTCAATAACTGCGCAACGACAACGATAATTATAATATTATTTCGGTTTAGTTTTCGATTAATTCCGCACCAACTCTTTCTGATTAAAAATTGATAATCATAAAAATTATGGTGGTAATAAAATTAATAGAGAATCAATGTTCAAATCAGATTAAACACGTATCAGGGTATATATAGGATACCTATATACCTTTATTAGTTTATTATATATTTATGATTGAAAAAGGAAAATTATTTGGCAACCAAGAGAACTACAACTAGTGCAACAGCTTTATTATAATGCGTCTATAAGAAAATATTATTATAAAATGGAAAGAATAAGAAATTTAGGTCACGAAATGTTGTAAAAAAATAAAAATATACTTAAGGGTTTAATTTAATTTTTATGATTGCGAGTTGTTTTAGCCAACAGCTAAAACAGCATTTTATTTTTTTCTAAATTTAAACTTTTAGTTAAATAAATTTTAACAACAAGATTAAGTATGAACATTTTTCACTCGTATTTTGTTTAGACATGTAAAATAAAATCTAAAAATATTCAATTTAGAATAATATTAAAAAATTAAAAAATAGTGAAAGCCGCATAGAATAAAATGTACTGTTTTATAACTGTACACATTTTCTTAATCCTTAGAATAGATGAAAATTACTCATATTAATAAGTGAGTTTTGAATAAGTCACTGTTGTATTAGGTAGGAGTTTTTTCATGAACTAAAAAAAAAAAATGATAGGTAAGTACATAAATATGAAATCTTCACCAAAGCCTAAAATGATTTGTTTTCGATAATATTATGAAATGTAATGCATAATAAAATATATTTATGTCGTAAGAGGAGATCGGGGAGGGAGACCTGAGTATGAGCTTTTGTCGATTTTTCCTTATATAATACTTTTTTCATCCTATAAAATACCTATACTTATTATAATATCTAAAATTATTTTGCGTAATATTTATAGATCACAGAAAATAGAACGACGAAGAACTTTGATTATTTTCTGATAATATTATAGTTCTGCGTACATTTATGTTAAATTACAAGAACTTTTATTAAAATATATATATGTCGCATACACTTAATGTAGTCGTATTTTTGATTTAAATGGATATCCATTTCATAAAATGGAAACTCTTATTTTACACTTTGTGTAATATTTTACACAATAATAATAATTACATCAATAGGTAACTTTTTGTGAAATCGGAATAATAACTTTTCGTGTTATGAAAAAATACAATCAGTTTAAATTAAGTTTAATTTTTAATCTATTACATTTATTCATGATTATTATAATTATTTATAATGGTAATGAATAATTATAAGAATATTATTTATTTTTAGAAATATTAGAATTATGACAACGACTGTTACACTTTACAGAAGCTTTAAAACAAGCACATCATTTTGATTAACATTGGCGTTTACAAATACAACTTAAAAAACCTTGTCCCCCCAGAAATATGAAATATTTTAACAATTAATTACATTTTTATTTTGGTTGCTAAGATCTCTTAAATTATTAATTGAACCTCATTTTTAGTAGGTGGTTTTTTCCCAGGTTTGTCTACGTAGTGAGCATTTAATTTTTCAGAAAATTCAGAAAATGAACCAAATTCCATTTTATATAAAATAATTATTTTGTAATAAACGGTAATATACGGTTCGCATCAAGTCAGAGAACGTACTGGCATAATATAAAAATGATATAATATAAAACTTTTCCAGAATGTTCCATAGTCATATTACTCTCATACAATTGATCCGATTATTTATCGATAACATATTAGTAGAACAGCATAGGCGTGCGCAGACCTAAATTTCGGGGGGTGCCTACAATTTTTTCGGGCCCTTTTCTTAATTTGGGCCCTCTCTTAAAAAGACACGAGCATATATTAATAAACTATAGTGCACGAATAAACATTACTTACATTATATCACTATTAATAAGTAGTATTACTAGTACCAAGAAATATAATATATTTTATTACGTAGTTGGATCTAAAATCTATTTTCAAGATAATTGCAATATTTATTTATTATTTTTACTATTATAGTCAATAACATCTAGCTGTTATAATCATAATAAGTTTTACCACGCAAATTTAAAATAGTTTATGTTGTATTATTTTTTTTATCCCGAAACATCATTTTTTTAGAACATATTTTAGAAAAAATACCATTTTTATTCTAGTAACATTAACTAAAATACGGACCCATATAATATATGCTATTGGATTTAAATTTTAGGGCCCCAATTACATGTCGGGGGGTGCCCAGCCACACCAGGAACCCTCCGTGCGCACACCTATGTAGTACAGTACTACAGTAAATTCTATAATACCTATTTAGTATCTTAATGCCTACAATTTAAAGGTACTAGATTCGTGTTATAGTATCAATGTTATTATTTCGATTTCACAAAAAGTTACCTATTGATGTAATCAATTTAAAATATTACACAAAGTGTAAAATAAGAGTTTCCATTTCATGAAATGGATAAAATATATGTCCATTTCATGAACTAAAATTTGACTTACACGATATGATCGTAGTTCATGAAATGGATATCCATTTCATGAAAAATACGATTACACTAAGTAGATGTGACGTATACATATATATTAGGTATTGTGTAAGGTAATTAAAAACAGTGATGCTCAAGTTTTTTTTATTCGGTGAGCCATAATTATAAAATTATATTGCATTTGTTTGGGACACCGATAATTAAAAAAAAGTTATTTTAAATACCTTAGAAATAATAGTATTTTGTACTAGGTTTAAACTTAAAAATTGGCCATGGGCCATTTCCAAGGACTTGGCGGACCACATGTGACTCCTCGCGGGACACAGTTTGAGAATCATTGGTATAGACGATCAATATAACAACTGAAAATGTATAGCTGAAGTTCATCAACATCTAAAAGAAGTGTTGCTGCTATGCAACGAATACAAATGTGATTTAGGAATTCAATGGCTTTAAATAGATTTAATGTGCTTTGTGATATTTATATTGAAAAGGGGATAAAATTAATAATTAGTTTTTAATAAAAACACCTACTTACCTAATACCTATTATATGTTTGCTATTAATTGAACATAACTTTATCTATTTAGACGATTGTATAGGAGGTACTAATTCACTTATTAGGTATATCATCAAATATACTTATCTACCAATATATATGCTTATTTAAAATAAATCAAATTAATGTTATTTTTATATTTTTAGTTAAATTAATTTGGTATTTATGCAGTCTTTTAAACATTATATATATTATAAATATTTAGACACAATAGTTTTGAAATTATAAACATACCATATGGATATGTTGCAGATGAAATTATAGTATTATGCAGAGAGTGATTGATTGGAAGACTTGTAGTCTAAGCATTTGAAATGGCTTAGCATACCAAATTTGAATTACATTGACCCAAATAGATCTTGATGAGTATTTTTATATTTTTATTTTAAATAGATTTCTATTTAAAACTATGATTTTATAACAAAGTCAATATATATACTTGTATAATATTAAGCATTTTTCTTTTAGATTTCATGTAATTGGTGCGGTGAGGGGTTACGGATTTTCTTGACGTAAATGGAATTATATATTGATTTATCTGAACTAATTTTAATTATTCGCTGGATGAAATCAATTATCAGTTAAATTACTTACCTTTAAATACCATTCAATCCTAGTACCTCAATCACATATATTCATACATTTTAACGTTAAACTATATTCTGCAGTAGTCAGTTGTAATTGAATTAAAAAAAAAAAAACAGGATAACTCGCTGTATTGGATAGTACCTAGGTGTCGAGTATACTTCGAAAATAATTAGGTAACTGTTTATGGAGACATAAACCTAATCCTATTCGAACGATTTATCAAATATCAGATAAAATTTCCAAAATGTATACGTTATTCCGTCTTGGAACTTGTCGCATAATGTTGGTGGCCGGTGGGCCAACTTCATAACTATACGCATAACTTTAAATAAAAATTTAATAATAAATCACTCAATACAAACAATGATTCATAGCGGTATATCAGCCTTTATTTCTACAAGAATATTTTACAATTTATATTACTTTTAGTAATTCAATTTTTTTTTATTAGCTATTTATACTGTATGTTGGTGTGTTGAAATAATTCTCAAACATTCCATATATTATTGTTATTATAATATTATAATTTATAAGACACTGCACTGTTTTAAGAACAATGATACAACTCGCAAAATTCTATTTTTAGTAATCAACGATTCAAGGATTTGTTGGAATCCTATAAATTTAATTTCTATTCAATTTTAATTTTATTGCAATATAAAAATATAAAAATCATTGTCAAATATTTCAGATGAAAATACCAAGAAAATTTTTTTATTGAAATCGATGGTAAATATAATGACTTATGAGTTATAACATTATTTGTGAATTATTGTGATTAAAATAGACATGTTTTTTTATCACGTGTCTATCCACTCCTATCTAAAATATATAATATTATAATATTATAATTTATAATCGTAATGTTTAACTTAAATTCCCATTATTATTATTATTTCAAATGAAATGTTTAAATAGTACTATTCAATTAAAATTCTTGCTTAAATATCTAAATGAATTTATGATAGAATAATAAATAAAAAAAAAAATAATAATAAATATCACATTTTCTCATTAATTAAATTTTTTATTAAAAACCAGGTCCTTAATCAATAATCCATGAATATAAAAACTATACATTATTCATTCTACCATAATACAGGTAAGATAATGCTGTAACAAATGAAATATGCTTTAAATTGTATAAATCTAAATAAAAACGATTTTTAAATCATAATATTATTGTAATGTAATAAATAGGTAAACAAATAAAAAAAATTTCTTAATAGCGTTTTGAAAATAGAATTTACAAATTTAGTTGCTATAGAAAAATTGTAGCATATGACGTACAGAGAATGTAATTATTCATTACTACACTGCACGATCAAAGAAATTGGATGAAAAAAAGTGATACAACATTGCGTTAACTTGTTTTTATATTCATAATATGCTTATTTTAAGTGTGTAATTAGATAATGCCAGTTTTCTTCCACGAGACTTTTTGTGTTAATATTTATGTCTATAAATTGTTATTCAGAAAAAAATTTCTTATCCAGTATTTTACCAAATTAGTTTTTTTTCCAACTTTCGATGTCTACTTTTAATCCTAGAATATTTTTTTAGGAACAATGTTTATAGAAAAATGTTTCTCAAAACAATCTACTACGGTTTTAATACATCATAAAAATCTGAATATTCCGTTCTGTTCACTTTAAATGGGTTTTCAGTTTACTGTTAGAACCGACTTAAATTAATGTCAGGTAGATTCTGTATTGTTAAACAAATTAGTGATTTCTTAATTTGTTTTTTAATAACTGAGTGTTCAGTATGTCGTTAACATTTTGAGTATAAAAACCAGTGAGTGGTAGCATCAATATTCAAACTTGTAGTAGCCCTGTAGCATACAATTATAATGAAGTGTTAAATTTATTTTGTTTCGAGCACGTCTGAATAAATAATGACTTTATTTTTTCGAGTACTATATACATTCTGATAAAAATGTCACGATCGTTTATTGGATCACGTCGTCCTCTATTTGCTTCGCTTTCGTTCCAAATATAATAAAATGTTTGTGCCAAATCACAAATTTTAAAATTGTAAATTAATAAGTCCATAGACCTAAAAACAATAGTGATACAATATCCATATTTATATTTAAATAATAATTAATGACGACTGACTATAAATTAATATCTATATCTGCAAATTATATATATTATATAACTATATGAGTATTCGTTTTTGAAATTTTTAACCAATCAATAATATTATGCAATAATGCAATATGTATTTAGTATTATACTCTAAATAAATAACCATCATACAAGTTTGTATAAGCTGATGAAATAGTATACAATTAGAATAAACACAGCACAATTTATGCATTTAATATTGGTTTTTTTACGTGTAATATTATCGATTCAATCAATCAAGAACATAATGTAACAAGTCAAAATATAAAAATAGTTTTGAGCTGTGACACTATATTTGTGTTTGAAAATAATTCGAAACCCCAAAAAAACACGACATAGTAGAGGTTTTAGATTAGTTTAAGCGAAGTCACGTATAATTTTGTCGTATAAACGTAAACAAAAACTAGACATTCATCTGCTATAATCAATCAAAATACGAAAATTGAAAATGTTGAGTTGTCACTATTTTCAAAGTAGTGCGATATGCCGATATACTATTGTTGCTATAACGTATAATAAGCCAATATAATTTGACGCACGCAATATATAATCGAGTAAATACGTCAGAATATAATTAGCATAAAATGAGTTTAAATATTTTGTATAGAAAATAATAGTTTAAATTAGAATATTATTATTGATTGAATCCTGCCGTCCCCTCAACCCTCCCCCTGGAAACGCTACTAATATCTGTTATAAGAAATTTAGAAATGACCGTTTCATTCGGTAAATAATTTTATTTTAAATAATAATACATATGAGTATATTCATACACATGTATAAAATAATATAAATACATATATTACATACACATATTATGTGTGTATCATATTTTTTTGTATTTTGATATTGTTCATTTTTTTATATTTTTCTTTTATTTAGAAATGTAGGTATATAAACATTTTGTAAAATTTTCAAGTTTCGCGATAATATTTTTAATAATAAAAAAAAAAACAAAATTAATTTTGTCAAAAACTAGATTTGTGAAAATATTCTATTGTTTCAGTAATTAATTTTTATTTTTTTTCTAGATTATTTAGACTTTTGAGACCTCGAAATACCTATACAAACTACATAAAATTAACTATTAGAAATTTACCACAAAGTTGAAGATTGAAGCAATTTTACTGTTCTAAAAAGTGTCGTCAGACGTACACAGAAAAAACACACTACATTGTAAAACCAATACATTCATCACTCTGCTTAGAATCTAAAAAAATTATGTTTTTATTTGATTGAACATGTTAGGATCAATTCTTTATTTTGGACAGTGAGCCGGAAGAAATAAAACACGTACGGCTTGTTGTAAATTCGCTGTCTGAAGAAAATCCCAAAAGTCAATTCGGAACGTTTCAAATAGTGTTTATTGGTTGTAAGGTACGCATTCTAGGCGGTGCTTCTGTGTCGTTAACGCGAATGTATTATGTACGTGCGGAATAAGTTTTATGGCCTCCATAAATGGCAAGAACGATCCAATTATTTTGAATTTTTTCTATACACTCCAAGAAATTCGATGGTTAAATTAACTCTCACTGTGTACTACATTTATCCAGAATTTAACTCGTCGATTGAGATTAAAAATTAGAACGTTTTAGGGTGTCTACAACAATTTATTATTATGATAATATTAAAATGTTTTTAAATGTCTTTGTAGGTCACCACCGAACAGTGCAGCGTGTAAATAAGTGGAAATATTATTATTTATTATGACCGCGATAGAAATCATCAACAGGTATTCATATAGAACGCCAAATCATTTCTCGTTTGTTTTATGTTGTAGTTACCCGATGACATATAAAAGAAAAGAAATGTCTTCGCGATGTCTGTATAATATAGCCATAACAACTGCGCATTTTCACACGACGATTTGCTTTACAGCCAAGGCCGTATATTATATCTAAGGATCAATGCAAACATACATTTGTTGTAATTCGTGCTAATTTTAGTCAATACGACGGCTATTTTTAAATTTTTTTCTTACTAGAGATAACGCACCGACAGCTGCTAAATTTTCTTAAACATTTTTTTTTACTTTATAGTAATTTCCATGGGCATTTTAATATACAAAGTCATTCGTCACAGCTTTGAACTTCGTTTATAATAAACAAATATATTATGCAAATGCTTCATTATACATATAATATATTTTAATGATAGTACCTTCAGTAATATGCGATTGATAACTTTGTGAATTTTTTTAAAAATTGTACACGTTTTTATGCGGATAATAACTATAAAATATTCCTCTTAGTGTATAGGACGTATAAATAATAACGAGAACGTTGGGTTCTATCAATGGATGGTCTCCCGCCTCATATTTATCATTGTTATATTCTTTCTTGTTGTGTAAATATGTACATATTTTACTTATTACGCCTTAAAGTTGAAGTTTAGTTCGTAAATATACTTTTAATACAAATAGAATAATGAAAAAAACAAAATTAAAAGAATGAAAATTTGGAAATAAAAAGATCATACAAATAAAGAAGAAAGAGAAAGAGAGAGAGAGATGGTGATTAAATTAATTATTACCGGGTGCATTTACAATTGTTATTACCTTTATAGCTGATAGTGAATTAAAAACAGTCGACTACTGACTGTTATACCTATCGTTATATGCATTACTTACCATAACATAACTTAAAAATAATAAGTTAAAGTAGGAAATCAAACAAGAAATGTAGTTTTAATACATTTTTAAATCTCTACACAACTTAACATCGTAATTTATTTATATGCACGTCGTACGAGTACGGGTAATGTATATTGTTGTAATATCATTCAATAATGTTTTTAATAGTTATTTAAATTGCTTAAAAATGTGATTATAACCTTGGTAGTTGGTTCATTGGTTGTACAATATGTAAAATATATTGTCTAAAGTATTCTTATATTACCCATATGAAGCTAAATCTGCAAAATGTATGAAATAATTTAATTTATGTTAGTGATAAATAATAATAATTATTATAACTTGTAATACCTTATAATAATCAACGATAATGATAATTATTGTATATTTTTAAAGAAAAACGTTAAACAATAATTTATCGTTATAGTTGCTCGTTTTATTGGCGTTTCACTCTATCACTAACATCACCCATAAATCGTTAGGTTTAAGTCAAATTATATAAGGGCGTATTTAATGCATTATGCAATAAGCTACTGAAATGACATGGACCATTTGTAAAAATCTCTGAAAATGATAATGAAATTTCAATACTATATTTTATTTATTTTTTTGTTTAAATTTCATTAAAATTATATATTAAATTTTGTTAAAGACGCTGGCGAAACAACATCCTCTTAATAAAGTCAGTGCGAGGCTGTTGAAGTAAGCTTATCGAATTAAATTTGTTGAATAAATTAGTCTGCAGAGTTGGGGCTGTTGCTTATACAAAAACCTAAAAATAAATTTTCAACCGTTGTCTTAATGAGATCATTTATATTTTCATTACGAACAGACGTCATAATAATAATAATAATAATAATAATATTACAAAAAAATATTTATGAGCGGATACTTTAACGTTAAGGTTAATTGCAGCGTCTTGTTGAAATGAAATCTGTTGACAAATTTTATTCATAATAGGTACTTGCAGGTATCTACTACCTGGGTTGTGCAGGGCGTCGGCCATCGTAAGCCAGCCAAAGTAGGTGTTTACGAAAAGTTCCCGGTTTCGTTTTAGGTTAATTAATTCATTTTTATTAAAACAATTTTTATGATTTAAATATAACGACCCGGTGACGACGGTGACGGTACTGGTGTTATTGTGTACACGGTCAATTGTGTAGTCGTAGTGTATGCATACGATTCACGACGAAAATATAGTTTTAATTATTTTATATTAAATAATAATGAACGTGACAGAAAAAAACTGACTTTTTTAAGTGTGCTCATAATATTGTGCTGTATAAAATAAAATTACTACTAATTTAATGACAAACGAATAAAGGTGCTCCTAATGTAGGTATCAATAACATTGTCTGTGGATTTCTATGGCGTCGGACCGTAGTAATTTTAGATCTGTTAAATCGTTTTTAATTTCGCTATTCGTTCGGCGAAAAAATACAAGTTATCGTGAATCGTAAACGGGAAATCGAAAATCATTATCATTCACAGGTGTTAATCGTGATTATGTGTTTTACACAGTAGGTATGTGAATACACCAAATCATGTTCCGTAGAAATATTCAGTATTAGACGCTTCAACGCTGACACCACAGCACGTTGAATATCCTCCAAACTATCATAGAGTCGTAGAGGTGTTCTTTTATGGGTTCCTTCAACTTTTGGAAAGAGCCTGCAGGAGTCCAGTGGCCGCAGACCATACCTCATATTATTATATTAATAATATAAACACACGTTGGCTCAGGTATTTGCTGCTTCAGTAGCATAGTTGGGATTTTTTTTTGAGAGATAGTGGCAGGATATATTTTTAGTATAGGGACATATTTGTTAACCTCTATTATAGTTATTCATCTCCGAAAAACCCTTAAACTCTATAAGCGACTGATTCCTTTATGAAATTGTCACTCGTCAGCGTACGTAATGTTTATTTGTTATACTATCTCAGACCCTTACGCTTGACATAAAAAATAGCTATGGTGATGTGTTGGTAAAGAAATCACTCACGCGTCTAAACTTGTAGCTTTTTTTTATTTTTTCAAAAACGAATTGGATTCAATTAAAGTTTGCAGGTCGTCGAAGACCAACACAACAGGACACGAACGGCCGTAGGTAGTTTTTAACAATACTTTCAGCATCCGAGACTACTGCCCATTGGCTATACTCTAATAGGATTAAAATAATCGACCACATTGCTCGAAGAGAGAATATGCCCATGTCAAGTACTCTGGTGTGTGTGTGGCGAATGGTTAGTAGTGATATTTTTTTTAAGATCAATAAGTAATGATTATTTTGATCTATTTTCCGTTGCTGCGACATCGTATAATATTACACTATGGAATTGCTATGAGAACGTAATGCAATTTAAAAGCTTTAATAGTTTATAATATCATACCAACAGATTGTTAACTGTAGCTGTACATTAGTGGTTATATAAGAAATTTAAAGTTAACGGTGTTTTGTGTAGATAATGACATTACTTACGTTTTTAGTAACAGACTATAATATAACAAGAAAGTCAAAAGTGTTTAAAAAAGTAAAAAAATAAAGATTTTTTACCTAAAATATTAAGTAGAATAAATAGAAAAAAATTAAAAATGTGACGTTTTCTCCAAAATGTAATCTTCTTACGGTTTTATAACTATTTTCGACTTTCGTCGTTATATTATAATCACCCAAGGAGTAGTAATTGCCAATCTGCATGTGTAAACGTCTTATTTTTTAAGGATGTCTGCATACACCCACAGCTTCATGTGTTGTTTCCGCTCCACTATCGTAAAACCATTGATTTTATAAACACTGTATAATACTCGTATTATACTGTAGACGCTAGTCATAGTACTAATGGCGCAACGTAGAAAATTTAATGTAACTAATTTTATAATTTCCTACAACTTTAATGTTGGATTCAATCGACCTCGTATTAATTATCGAACTTGAATTCAAGTTGCAAGAATATTATCTGTGTTTGTGTACGTTGGTTTTTTTTTTTTAAAGATTGATCGACTTTTAAATGAGTTATTAGTGTGTGAAATATTATGATAAAAAAATTCTCGTCAAAATTGAAATTGGAACAAACCAACGTACAAACACAGATCTTCAAGTTCGATAATAGATTATTGATTCAATTCGGAATTTTAAATTTTAATCTATTAGCACAAGATAGGTTCGGCTAAACGTAAATCTGCTACATCAAACGTTTGTAAGACATCGCGTTTTTTCGTTACCTAAAATTAATATTATTTTTAAAATTTGTAATTTGTCCATTATTTTTAATTTTATGATAACCACTTTTATACTGACCATATCACGATCTTGAAATTTTGCTTTAGAAATAATATTAATATCACACCTAGTTATGTGTATACTATTATGGATAAACAATTAAAAAACATATTTCTGTTGATCATAAAACAATTTCTTTTATTAGAATATTGGATACTTATAATATAGGAGCACATTAGATGTAAAGTTTGAAGATGCTAAAATAATTTATATTACACAATATCCATACTAGACCCGAGGTGGAATTTTCCCATATATTCTGCTAAGTCCCAAATACTTCACGCTCGTTTCATTAAAAATTATTAACAATTAATATAGGTATTTTAAATAAAACTAAGTCTTTAATTTTATAACGTAAATTTGTTTTATACATGTTTATTATATATTTTAAAGAGAGTAAATATAATTATTAAAACACATTTCTAAATGCAAATTTAAAATCCAAACCAAAATATTAACAAACGTCTAACAAATATACAACGTAGTAAGTTTATGTTTGGTAGATTTCGTATTTTAAGATTTAATGATAGAGTTAACTGAATTTTTATCAATCTTAAAGATTGTTTATTGTAAAAAATACAATTTAAAAATATATTGTTAATAGATAATTAAAATATCTAATCTGGCGGAAACCGGTGAAACGGTGACACTGTCCTCCACATAAAATTCTTTAACAATCTCTACCCCAAATTTGTCCTAACTTAAACTTACCAGAATACGTATTAATTGGTATTTATAGTTAGCTTCCCAAATTTTAATCATATTTACGCGCATGACAGTAAAGTAATGTATTACACCAATATTAATTATTTTGGTCAAAAGTATCAATATTTTTTTAATAGTATTTATAACATTTTTTAATTTTGATAATATTAAAATAAAAATCGAATATTATAAGAAGAGTTTAGGAGTTCAGTTTCAAATAAATGGAAAGTAGTTAAATAGTTTTCAAGTAAACTTTATAATGAACTCAAATATATTTTCATAAGTTTTATTCAACGACTAGAATAGTGGGAACGGTTGGCATAAAATAAATCTATTTTGGTAGAAAACATAGATAGGATTGAATCCTTTTAAGTTTGATATAATAAGACAATTCACTGTAATATTATAGCTATAACTGCTTAAAATTCTAAAATCGGTTTTTCTGAATGCCAATTTGCTTAGTTGTACGTAAAATGTTTGTAAGACAACATATGCAAGTAATATGTTTTTTTACATTTTCTAAAAATGTCATGAAATTGCCAATATAAAATACTTAAAAAACTTTATATAATATTCTTACTTAAACCATTTTTCTTTTACAGTGACACACAAACACTGCATATTATATTGAATATTATCTTTTAGTCAATCAGACTGCTGACATTAACACCTTGCCGGTTTTAGTACAACTGTTGGTTACATAGTAAATGGCTAGGACATGTACCATTGATGTATCTATAAATTAGCTAAACAATTTAATTGAGGGTTTCATGAAATTGAAATTTAAAATTTTTCTAAGTAATCGCCATGCATATATAAATAATAATATATTAAAAAAAGGTAGAATAAAAGAGAAAAACCTCTTTGATTTATATCGATTATAATAAATAGTTATGATAAAAAAAGTTTTGAGATTTTTCTTTTACATACATTTTACAATAACTTGTTCGAATCATTTCTATTGTTTAAAAACGATTTAGAACTAAAACGCATTTAAATAATAAAATGTTAAGAGTTTGATTCTAAAATAAAACAATCATATCAAATACTATATAAAATTATACTTCGATTTATCATTTAGTTTAAAATATTTAGACGATATACAATGAATATTAAAAAAAGCACTTCTTTATAATTTTTTTAGTAAATATTTTGTTTTAATGACAAACCACAAGGCCTCGTTAAATAAATCAATAATAATTAGGTGTTGCAATTACAGTGTCAAAATTTTATCTTTTTCGTAAAATTATTTATTTTTCGTTCACTTTGTTAGTGCACTTGTTAGTTGTTTATGGCAGAATTTGAACTGATACATTTTGTTATAATACATATTATTTTTCACTGTGTGCGATAATCGTTAGAACCACGGATAATCTCCGTTCCACACACCTCGAGTTATTTTCTTACGCTTTGCAAGCATAATGAAAGGATTCCGAGGACTTGACGTTTTATTAAAAGAATATTGTCAATCATTTTTAAATTCTTAATTTATGAACGTAAACACGGTTCTAAACCACTTCCGATGTTTAAAATATGCCACACTATAATCACGTCACGCAAGACTTACGAGTGTTTATTATTATATTTTTATTTATTACAAGATATACCGTTCAGGTAAAATATTGCATTTATGTAGATTACCGATTTTTAGATTTAGACCACTAGAAACTACGCGATGGCACTAAAAAAAATATACATACAATATATTATTATATTATACGTCTACCTATATGGTTTTATTATACGCTTATAAAAATAATATTCGTTCAAGTCATCAATCGTAAATCAAAAATTCTTTTGTAACTGTTAAGGAATAATAACAAAATAACAATGTGTATTTATTTTGCGTATGCGCGACAAAATTTATGGTGGCACACCGTCCGCGTACCTACATCCATGTCGGTATGTTTTCACTTAAATGCTATATTTTTTTATGTCGCCACATAGTAGCGAATTGAGTTGTGCAAAATAACTATATACATTTGAAATATATTTATCTGAAATATACATTTTTGTATTTTAAAATTATATTATATGTATTTTTAATAAAAATGCTGTCAATAGTCAGTATGTTTAATTTAAAACGTTTTAAGCAAAGGTATATTTTTTAAATGAAATATGATGAAATACATTTTTATTGAGATAGCAGATCGTGACATTTTATTTTATTTTATTGTCACACGCTTATTACATCATTTCAAGGTATTTGATCTAGAAAATTTTAGTGCAATTTTGAGAAAAATTTAATACATTAAATCTTAAACGATAATTCAAAGTTACTGGCAAGCAATGCAATCCCATTTATTCAAAACCATTGTATTGGTTATTTTGCAAGATTATTATATATATAAAGACGGTTTCACACAAATTAAAGAACTACTTATTAGCAACAACCTAACAACATTTATATATACTATAAACAAGACACTATTTACTGTGTTGTAACAATTACATTTTATGTACCTAATATACATTTCAATGAAATGCTAATTAGTAACGAGATGCGCTCGAACCTATTGCAAGGAAGACGATTTTTTTGGTGATTTTTATTTCTTATGATATCTAAAAAATTACTCAACTAAAAGTGTGGCCAACACGTCTCACCCACTCTTATTTATTCAACCTACACGGATGACAGCCAATCTGCTACCTGCAATGTGATGAACCTCCGTCAATCGAACATTTCACACTCAACTGCCTCGTATACAACGAAGAATGAAAAGTCTTAAGTCACACTACCAATATGAAGGAAGCATTAATAGGGAGATTAATATAGACACCGTTTTTTAATTTTTTATTTGTATAACTCCATTAATCTTATAAACCTATTACAATTCAATATTATCCTAAATGTAAATACGTATATAATATAATATAATATACTTTTATTATCTAAAAAAAATCTTATGTATCATAATCTATTATATTTGTATGATTTTTAAGTTAATATTACACTAATTGCCAGTGCCGTATCCGGGGGGGGGGCTTTTGGGCTTAACCCCCTCCCCCTGAAAACAAATCCTGGATACGGCACTGCCAATTGCCATAGCTGTCAAAGACTTAATAATAATAAAAAGTGTAGCTCGAGTTTTTCTTTTACACGCAAAACTATTTACACATGTAGTTTATGGGTGTGCGATGTATTTTATTAAAAATTTAAAATATCAATTTCCTCAAAAAGTGGCCGTGTGGTTTTTGCTGCTCTCAATATTTTAAATTAATAAATAATTATGATTAATTTACCTATTGGTTATTGGCATAAACTGTGACTAAACTTAATTTTAATTAGTTTCCTGATTAATATTTTATATTCTACTTATAATATGTATTATGTATACTGTAAAGTATATTTTTAAATTTATATTAGAATGATGATGCTTTTTGTATCTCTATTTTACTATAATAACTTTATTTTTTTAATTGTTAGCACAGAATATTTTTTTCATAATATATTTTATATTTTGTAGATTGTACATTTTTTAATAATCTTTTCGTAGTGTATATCTCAAATGAAAAATGTGTATATTTTGTATTTTAAGGTATAGTATTTTGACTAATCTGGTAACAAAAGTCATATATTTGCAATATCATAATATATGAATATACTACACAATACACACACACACACACACACACACACACACACACACACACACACACACACACACACACACACACACACACACACACACACACACACACATAATATATTAAACAATAATACGTATACTCACATATAACATATAAAAGTGATTTCTTGACAAAATGCATGTATTTATTAGTTATTTTATTATTCTACTGCTCATGATTTTCATCACTAAATTAATTCATCCCATGACCGGCTTATCCGTGTGTACCGGTTTTGCAGTCGAAAATAATTGTTCCGTATATTTACTCACAAACGAATTGAGTACTTAATCCAAAAATTAAAACCCATTTTGATTCGAAACAATATTAGTTCGTAATCTCCACTAAATTAAAGCGTCCTAAGCAAAATCAATATTCAAAAATAGATTTGGTTCTATTGTTGATAAAAATGTATTTACTCGGTCAACATTTTTGAAAATTTAATACAAGATTCCACATAACTACACAAGTTATTTAAAAATATTAAAACTACATCTAGTACAATTGTATAAATAGTAATATTTATTTTATAATAAGAAATTCATAAAATCTTTTCTTTTTATATCTAAGTTTTAAAAATGAAATACGAAATTTCTTGTAAGTAGATCAGACTGAAACCATACAATTTATAAAAATGTAAAGACAATTATTTTTGATCCACTCGGCCACTCGACATTTAATATACAGCAGAGCGGTACCCACTTGCCTACTTTTTTTTTACTGAAATACAAAATACATATTAAGTTCAATTTTTAATTATGTAATTAGCATATTTCGTTCATACAATAGAATGTTCTATAATATTGTAATTTGTTCAATATAACTATCTAAATTTCTATAAGCCATGTGTTATTACTAATAGTTACCAATGAATAGTTGTAGATTCTGTGAGAAGATCATTATTCAAGATGGCTTATAGAATTTATATGTTGACATGAAATTGTTAATAAATTTAGATGATAAAAAGTAGACATTTTACAGTAATTTTTTAATAATCCGGAAAAATCAAAAATAAATTTAAAGTTTTGAAAATTTGATTTGTCTTTTTGTTTTAATTAAAAAATATGTGTTAATCGTAGGGATTTGATAACTTGTATGATATAATTTTAATAATAATAATAGAATAGTAACAATTTTATTTAATATATCGCATTGGCTTTAGTAAATCAATTATTTGGATTTTTGCACGAAAAATAAATGTATAGTGATGTTTTTATTTATTGGATTTATAGTCCCAAACTTTCTGAAATTAAATGGCTTAATTTGAGTACATTATGTTGTCTGCATTTCTCGAGAATGTGTTTTGTTGTTAATTAAATATTTATAAATATTAACCGACAAGTTACCATAATGTGAGCATTATTTTATTGTATGTGTCCCGCACCTGAAGAATTTTGTACTGTTCAAAATTTCGAATATTTTCTGTATAAATATTAAGTAGATATAGAAAATATGGAGCAAGATTTTGTTCGTCCAAAAATGACTTTTCGCTTTTCGCCCACGTCTATTTTGCCAAAATATATTAAAACTTCTTTACCTTTTAGTCCAAGAATATTATAGTACTTTTCATATTTTTTATATTATTTTTATTATTATTTTTTTTAAATTTAATATTTTTAACACAAATCTATACTCTTTTTTATTCTTAACAATATGTTTTAATAAACTAATAAATGACAAATACTTGCAAATGTACAAATACACAATATATTTTTGAAGAGTAATAAAAGCCCCCTCCTCGTGGTACTCTTTGGGTAATGCTAAATGGTTTTATAAAACTAATGTGCGCAAATAAATAATTATGTAAGTGATTCCCAAAGTGTATTTAACCAAAATATGGTTAAAAAGTGCTATAATATTCTTGGGTGAAAAAAGTCCCGTCCGGAAATATGAAATATATTTGCAAGCAAAGTATCTCTTTTTATAAAAGGTTATCTAATAATTTAATGAAATATTTATGTTACATCTTAATTATTTCGGTATAATTGTGTGTATACTATTATTATTATTCATGGGTGTTTACATCCAGCCCTTAAAATTGTTAGCTATAAGTAATTAAAATTCTCGGAATATCGTCGTTCTTAACTTTTTAATTAATTTTTCAAAACCTTATAACGATTATAGTGTTCTATCGCACCACTAAAAAATAATTAAGATATATACCTACCTACAACTTTCCGACCAGCTTATTAACTTTACTACTAGAGGTTATGAGGTTTCACTGCCCATCTTGAATTCAATTTAAAAACAAACCCAAAGCAGCTTACAACAGTTTTATAAAAAAATATATTTTTATTTTTAAAATGATAAATAAATTATGAAATATTAAACGAGGCCTATGAATTTACATACTATTATATTATAATAGACATATTATATTAAAAATGTATATTATTATGTAGGACGAGATAATTTGTTTGATTTTGTACATAGAAGATCTTAAAACCGAATCCAATCAACCGAAAGGGAAACGTCTTGAAATACTTCAATACCGATAAGTTTTTTTGCAAGGTAATAAAAAAAATCTTGTTTGCATACCGTCGAATTGTTGAGAGAATATTTTTAATCCCATCAGAATAACCTACCGTACAAATTGAAATAGTTGTTAAAAATTGCGATTGGAAACACACTTGACATTTTTCTTTTGTAATGTGAACGGAAGTAGTATATTTAAAGTTGCAGTAATATGTGCAGTAGAATCAATATTTTGTAATCGAAATGATATTTTAAGACGAAATATTTTTAAAATTAATTCGTTCGATATTGTCATTGTATAAGAATATAATTTAAAAAGGCAAATAACTAGTGCTAGATAGAATTTATTCAACGTTATTACAATATTTATCAGTAGAGCAATAATGGGGTTCTATTGATTGGTCGGTAATGTAGTATTAGAGTTGAGATTTTCGAATAGCACTGATGGAAAACAAAATGAAAAAGTGTTTAATTTTAACGGCTGATTTAATATTACTCAAGAACATAAAACTATAAAGTGTAAACGAATCGGAACGTTTAAAAAATGAGAAGAAAAACATCACCCACATGTCTGCCTCAGTGACGGTCAAATGATTTTGTCATAGGGGGGGAGGGTATGGCTGATTTTTTAATATGCACTACTATTAATCATTAAAATAGGTATAATTTATGGTTATGCCTAATATCAATTTTTTTAAATTAAGGTAAATTGATACTTTATTTATAACAATGTAATATTAACAATATTTGTATCCAGTACTTCATTTGAGGTTATATTTATAACCCCACGATGAACAGTCATAGTGGCAAACCATTGAGACGACATAAATAAAACATTTTACACTAATTAGTTAAACAAATATTATCGGCAAGTCCACAACTTCATTTTCTGTAATGATCTTAGGGATCATACTATTTTTTTCATCCGAGTCCGAGTGTTTAGTGGTAGAGCAAGTAAAATAGGTGGTAATTTTTCTTTTATTAGACATTATACATTTATAAAATAGACTACATTACAATTTACAGCAGACAGTTTAAATATGTATAGTACGCGACACAGTATACGACTGTACGAGACACGAGTGACGAGTACGAAAGCCAAAACACTGTGGTCTGTGTAACAAAATATTATGACAAATGTAATAATAATCAATGAATTGGCCAACTATAATGACATAGCTACGTATTATTGTATAAGAGGACGTTCTACCCGCATGTGTTGTATCTGTCTTATTGATGTAGATCATAGCAAATGTACCGGTCAAGGGAGGAGTGTGTTGTAATCAGGGGTGTTCCCATAGGGTATACTACATATACGCCGTATACTCTCAAGATATTTTGTCAGAAATATGGGTATACTGCGTATACTCTCAAATTATATACAAAAAAAAACTGGTTTTGGTTACTCAGAAAATGCTACGAAAGTCAATTATTATTTATGACGCTGATAACGGAAATATGACACTTATATCTTACAACTATTATTAGATTCTCAGAAAACAAGAAACGAACTATCGCGTTAGATGATGGAAATGCGTCTGACTCTGAACACGATTAATTTAATCAGTACATCCGTTACCGCCGACTTGTAACATTTTATTATTTTTATAAATCGATTGTGCGTTGTGTGATCTACCGTTTGTGTTTACCGTGAATAAGTTCTTAATTCTTTTATTAATTATTATTTACTAACGTATTCATTTTATTTGAGCAGTTTTATTAATTTATTTAATTGAGTTTAATTAACTATCCTAATCTGTTTTACTGTATAAAGTGTTATTTAAATTTTTATCAAAATATGAGTTCGAATTTTAAACGTGAAAGCGGAACACTTGATAGTTTTTTTATGCCCCGAGAAAAAAAACCTAAAAATGCGACTAATACTGCCATTTGTGCTACTAGTTCACACGAGCTAGTGATGCCCAATGAAGATAATTTTGTTAGTGATAGTCAAATCGATAATCAAATACAAGATGTATGGGATACTTCCAAAATTTGGCCTGCATTATGGACAAAAGAACAGGTAATAGAGTTTCAAAAGAAAAACTCATGGTTAAGTAGCAAAAATGGGAAACTAGGATGTAATAATTGCATTCAAGCTAAAAATAGTATCAATTTTCAAAAATCTAACATCGATAGCAAAGTTCGAATTTCTTCTGAGTGGGTAGGCTTTGAAATCATAGCTGCTGGGTGTAATCGTACAAATCAACTGGCTTCATTAAGAAATAAAATTAAACAACATTCAGAAAGCAAAGCTCATGTGTTAGCTGAAAACATATTGAAAAAAAGCTCAGACAAAGTATTAGATAAAATGTTCGAACGTATATCTGAAGTAGAGATTGATTCCAATACGCGACTTTTTAGAACTGTATATTGCTTGGCAAAAAATCACCGTCCCTTTAAACAGTTTGAAGAACTTGTTCAATTACAACAAATCAATGGATTGGACATGGGATCTTCCTTACATAGCAGAATAACTGCCACTCGAATGGTAAACGTCATTGCAAAGGAGATGCGCAAACGACTTATTTTACGCCTTATACAGTCGAATTCGAAATTTATCATAATGATTGACGAATCAACAACGCTGAGTACCAAATGTACACTAATTTTGTATATTTCATCATATTTTGACGTAGAATCGCCGGTTGTAGCATTCTTAGACCTAATTGACTTAGATAGACAAGATGCTGAAACTATCGAAAAATCTATTTGGTTAAGTTTAGAATGTAATGGGATATCAACATCGTTTGCATTAAACAACTGGATTGCTTTTGCCAGTGACGGAGCAAGTGTAATGACGGGTAAGAAAGCTGGAGTTGCTACTAAACTACGCGAAAAAATTCCGAATCTATTTACCTGGCATTGTTTATGTCATCGCCTCGAACTCTCAGTACATGACGTAATAAAAGATTGTACTGGAGTCTCTCGTTTCCAAAGTCTAATGGACAAACTCTACGCTTACTATCATCAAAGTCCTAAAAATTCAATGGGTTTAGATAAATCTTGTGTTGAAGTAGGCATTGAAATGAAAAAAATAGGTCGTGTTTTGAATGTACGCTGGTCTGCAAGCAGTTTTCGAACTATAAAAGCCATATGGAATAATTATCCGGGAATATATTTACATGTTAGTAAAACACATGATGTGACATCAAATGGCATAAAAAAAAAATTAGAATCCTCTTCTTTTTTGGAGGAACTTGGACTTTTTTACGATGTTCTTTCTGAGCTTGCAATGTTATCTTGTATATTACAGTCCAGAAAAACAACTCTAATGCGTGCCCAGTCGGAGATAAATAGAACGATTAGAATTTTAGAAAGTCTGAAAGCTGAACCTGGGGAAAAAGAAAAGGAAATTATAGAAGCTATTCAGAAAGGAATTAACAAAGGTGTCAATATTACAATGACAAAATCAGGAGGGATTAACAGGTTACAATTTTTGCAAAATTTAGTAGACAGAATGCGTCAACGCTTATTTGATGACTCAAAAAATAAAACAATGCTAGAAGACATTCAGGTAAAGAAAAAAACTATTATTTTGATAATTTATTTCAATATTTTGATTATTTAAACAGAATAAATGAATATTTAATAAATCGTCTTTTATTTTATAGGTAATTGATGAAGTGTTCAAAGTAGCAATTAATGATGCAAAGGGAGAAGATGAAGTTAAAAGAGTATCACGGACATTAGGTTTTTCTGAATTTGAAAGTGTAGTTGACTTCCGTTCAAGAAATGTTTTTTCTAGTTTCATGAAAGCATTAAATATACTCCCAACTTCAACAGCTGATTGTGAACGAGGGTTTTCCGATATGAATTTGACAATAACTGATTTAAGGACTAGCTTAAACATTGAAAATGTGTCAGATTTGATGTTCATCTCTATCAATGGCCCTTCAATTGCAGATTTTAATCCTAGACCTTATATTAAAATTTGGTTAAGAGATCACCGTTCTGCCGTTTCCACTCCTAGAGGTAAAGAAAGAAAAGAAATAGACGACGAAAATAAGATGCAGAAATTATTTTTTAACAATTTATTTAATTAAATTTTTTAGTATTTGTATATTTTCATATTTTATTGACTTATAAAGGTAATTTCAAGCTTTTTTTAAAAGTTTGATTTTTTTTTTCATATTTTTAACACATCCTTTATAATTATAGACCACAGTAAAAATATTTGTATATTATTAAATATTCATGTTTATTACTTTTATTTTAAAAAGATTTATGAGTATTTTTAAATACTTAAAAAAAGGTTCTATTTGTATCATTCTACCCTCCCTTGTTTAAATCATGGATCTTCACCTTGACTAGAGTCTTAGTATACTCTCAAAAAAAATATTGGGAACACCTCTGGTTGTAATTGAATATTCACAATCGCCGAGCTGGGTAGGTAATTCCCGTATATTTTGTATAAGTAATTAATTACTAAATATTAATAATAAAAACAGCGTTGATCCTAGAATGAGTCTAGAATCTAGATGATAATAATAATAATATATGCTCATAAGCGTTATTTTGAGAAAAAATTAAAACAAAATATAATACATTATACATAAATGTAATTGTTGTAAATATTAGAGAAAAAAAGTCATGGGGGGATATATCCCCCTCACCCCCCCCCCCCTCGTTTGACCGCCACGTGTCTGCCTGCAGGTAGGTCTCACTATAGGTACCGGTAAAGCACTATCGATATGAGTGCGTGAAATCCCATATGAAATTCGTTTTCACACTACATAGGGAAAATTAGAAAAATTAGTCGAGTTCATTATTTAAATTCGTACGTCAGGGCATTGCTGTAAATACGTACAAGTTTTTCACCCAAGTGTCAGGACAGTTTTTCCTTAAAAATGCCACATCGTTTTCTTCCACTGTATATTTTCCTAAGAGAAAGAAAGGTACCTTACGTTTTCCATCACAACATTTCAAAAAATGTTTTTTTCCCAAAAAATTATGAATTTGAAATATTGTTTTTTTTTTTTTGTATAGAATTATCACACGTATCATTTTATTTTATTTATCATTTATGTTATTTTTAATTTAAATTAATTTATTACTTAATGTTAACCTATACATAAATATGTATATATATATATATATATATATATGGAACGATATATTTTTTTGTCAGAAAATGCCGTGTAAAAATAGCATTTTAAAATAAAAATTACCAAAAAACTAGTTAACTCTAATTAAATTTACTAACCATTATAAATTATTACGTTTTAACTGTTTTCAAAACTAGGTTGATTTATTGAAATTATAAATTACACATTTTTTTATTATTTCATTTTGCTAGCCTTATTTTCATTGATTGTGAATTGCGATATCATTTTGAATTGTACAAAACACCGTTTTTTATAACATAACATGTACATTTAAAAAAAACCTGCATAATATATTTTTGATGTGTTGACACGATGCGACAAGATATAAAAATATATAAGCACTGATGTTGGGAGCGTAGATTACGTATTTCGTGTACACGAATCTAGCCATATTGTGTATAAAAGGGAATAGAAACTATATTTTTTATAATATAAGGTGATTTGGCACTGAGTACAAGATTCGTGTGAGCACACCGGGCACTGCCATAAATTTAATTTGAAAATTATAAAATGCTTATAGGCAAGGCTGTGAGTTTAAAATGCAATAATAACAAGAAAAAATACCTAAGAATTCAAAAATTTACAAAATTTAAAAATAAAAATGTTTTGAATTTGTTATTACTTACGTAATTATTTTAATATTCTGTAAACGTTTTACAACGAGCTGTAAAAATACACTGAACATGCCATTTTTTTTTCTTTGTCAGTTAAGGTCACCCGGTTTTTATATTCGACCTCTCCATAAAATTAATTAGGTCTAAGTACGCCACGGTCCAGTATACAAATTAATACACCGGACACATTTTTAAAAACCAGTACTTTTTCAGATCTAGACCGGGATTTAACAGATACCAGGACCATGTGCTGAAAGCAGTTATAGTGCCCCGGACGAATGGCGACCCTACACTCTAATCGATATAATATTAAGGATTACATTTTCTGTAATGTCATTACCGTAATGTTAAAATGTTTGCCGCCACCCGGATTATCGCATCAAAGCTATATCGCTCAAGACACGTATAAATAACAAACAGTTCATTATTATACTATCATTAATCAAAATTCAAAATCTCGTCGTAATTTTTCGTCCGATGAAGCGATGGAATATTATAATGAAACCTATTGTATAATAATATGGGTACACAGCTGCGGGTATTTATCGGTTGTAAAACAACGATTAACAATATTATTATCAAATGCGTTTTACATCACAAACAATTACGAATACCTACCTACTACGTTTGAAACAAAAACGTATTTCATAAATCATCGAATTTTAGGAAACTGTTTTGCATTGTAAATGCACTAAGAATAAGAGCGAAGTAGGCGCACGTTTGAAAACAATTTCAAGTCAACGGTTTAAAATATTTTATTTACATAAAAAAAAATATATATATATCAAATTAAGAAAGAATTTTTAGTTGAAAAAAAAAAGAAAACAATTTTTTATAGTTTTCTGACATAAATCATTAATCATTATATATAAAATCATCTGTAACAATTCGTTCAGTGGATTATCATTTTTTTGGAATAGTATTTAAAAAAATGAAGAAATGTCTATAATAACTACCTACGGTGAACAAGACGAAAAAATTAGCCAAACTAAAAGTTTCGAAATCATAAACTATACGATTATCGTAGTTCAATGGTCGAGGACTTTGTAAAGATTATTCCGTATCTTACAACGAATGCAAAAAATGCACAGTCAACAACATTTTTCTTATGAATATAATATCATGAATGAAAGTATATTAACGTGATGGTATTTTAATATTCACGTTTAAAAACATATAACGACAGCAGGAAAAAATGTTAATAATAAACATCAATACAATTAAATTCATTGCTATCTATAATATGTTGATTATACAATATTATGTTATATGTACCCGTGAAAACATATTCCCAGTTTTTACTATTCCAATTTAAACGTGAAAATATAATTTAACTCCGACGCTGATGTATAATAATAATAATAAAAATTAGCGTGAACACGCGTATTCGCGAATGAATACGAAAATACCTTTTTGACGCTTACGATAATAACATCTCTCTTTAGCGTTAGAATATGAAAATCATTTTTTAATGATTTGAGCAAACGTGTTTTAAAATAATATTCGTTTCGCGTCAGATGATGGTAATGACTTGTGCGCGCGCGAGACGAATGAAAGTTGAGGATTTCTCGAATTGTTCTCAATATATTTTTGATATTCATAGACGTTTCTTAAATGTCATTATTTTTCAAACTCCTTCCATTACGACTGAACGTTTTTAGAGAATAATTTAAAATATTTCTTACCTACGTCAACGACGCGATGTATTAATTGTCAATGAGTATATATTATACCTATTTTATAGATGTATCTATAATTATACATATATTGTACTATAGGTACTTACGTATTATATTATATTTTATTAATGTTTTCCTTTTTTGGTGTAACTTACTGCATACATATTACAGTACAAAGATGCAGTAGGTAAATATATATTTTTTGTACACATATTCACCAAGATCAACGTTGATAAAAAAGTAAAACAATATAGGTATACTCCTGGACTTCTTTTATTTTACTACCACAGTAAATAAACAAATTGCATACATGCAGGTGCCGTAACGCAATTTTTTTTCGAAATTTGCATAATGTTTTTTTTAATAAAGGAAGTTTCATAAAATATTGATATGATTCCGGTCGTATTTTTAGAAGTTTAATTAAAATATACAAATGTATATATTTTTCGTATTTTAATATTATTTCGGGTTTACGATAAGTTGTCTACAATTCGTGGTCTCGATAATTATTGTAGATAATACTTAAATATTAAAATACTTTAAATTAGTAGGTGTTTTTACGTTACACTTTATTAAGAGCAACGAAATTTTAAGTAACTATTTTTCATATCACTGAATATGATTTAGTTTTACTAAAAATTAAACTTCTAGTGCAATCTAATACTTAAGTTACAAGTTACTCTATTTTTAAGAATCTTATTACAAGATAAAAAAGAAAAAGTGTATTAAATTTTTTATTTATCTTAAACAATCAAGACAACATATTAATTTAATAAAAAACAATATAAATATAATATGGCATAACCTATAACAAAATCATAGTTAAAAACAATAAATAAATAAAAAATAAAAATAAGTATCAGCTAGAGTATTATATTAAATTTTATAGCAAACCGGTTACCAAATTAATTATGTTTTTTGTAATATTTAGCAATGTCGTGTAGTATTTTATTTAACATATTATTGAAATAATTTTAATAGTGTCTTTCTCAAATACTATTAAACTTATTAAATTTAAGAATTAATTTTAGAAAATCAATTGTTTATAAAATATTTCAAATGATTTAAATACAGCGGAGCGTCGATTATCCGCACTACAAAATTGTTGAGTAAAAATTTATTTTTAGTTTAATTTAATTTAGTTTTATCATTCGTTATGTTTTATCGTGTACTATAATGTTATATTATACATAAATATATATGTATATATTTAATGTTACATTATGAAATGGTTTGGCGACGAAAAATTGATTGTTATTTCAAATAAATACATTATATTTTTATTGTATTTTTTATATTGTGTATGAATAATATATTTAATATTATATTTAGTAAATTAGTTTTTAACTTTATATTAAAACTTTCAATGGTTGTTTGATTATTCGCACAAATAGATTATTCGCAACCCCTTCGGTCCCAATTAGTGCGGATAATCGACGCTCCACTGTACTTATGATCAAGGAGCGGATATTTATGCATTTATCATACTTTTTAATAACATCTGTTTCATCACTCAAATAATTCAAATTTATCAATTTAATTTTGCATAGTTTTGCATATTTGTTCGATTTTTACTTGTTTGATCATATTTCTATACTCATCATGCTTTTAGTGAATATTTGAGGTTTTTCGTATTATATTAACGGACTCGACACTACTAATATTAATAGATCAAAATTTCCCGCGGCTGTAGGCGTATGTGCAATATTCGCGCCAATTGAGAATAGCCAGTTTCCGCTCATATCGGTACTTGGTTTCTAATGTATAGCTATATATATTATTTTCAGATTAACAAAAAATTCAACAGCAGTTTGCAAACATCTTTTTTAGTTTTTAATTTTAACAATAATAAATTTTATTTAATTTTTTAAATTATTAATAAATGTTATTAATGCATATATTTAATACATTTTAAGCATATTTTTATACTTAATAGTACATAATTGCATGCATATTTTTAAATTATTTAGAGCATAAACATCCGCTTCCTTACTCATGATACACATTTCAGTATCACTACTTATTACACGACTATATTTTCTAAAAAACTATTGTTGAATATTTCATAGAATAATATTATGTTGTATTACAGTCGATCTAGCTAGTTTAATATTAAACACAATACACCGTACCAAGTTTATTAGATGTTGTCAAATAAATGTTAGTATAACTGAAAGTATCTTAAAAGTATAATACACGACGACAATATTTCTTTACGTCCAATCCAAGTAGCAGATAACTTTTATTAAAAACTACTATCCAAATAGCAATTAGTTACGTTATGAAGTTACTTAAAAATGACGTGACTGATCAATTGTAACAAATTACCTAAATTTGTCCAAGAATCGCACGTGTATACATGTAATTGATTACTGCCCGTTCCCGATTAACGCAATATTAATATTCATTAACCATATTATGTTTCTGCCGTTTGTACAATATTCGTACTGTACATAGTTAATACTAGTGTCTGATATCTTAGCTTGCAGTTTTGTAGGAAAGCACTTAAAACTTTGAAACCGTATACCTTGGTACAGCATACATAACAATAGTTAATAATTATCGTAATAAATTACGCTTATCCAAGAATTATTTTTCGAACGTGATGATTTATCGATTATACCAATAATTGCAACTCTGTAACGGTATGTAAGCTATATATTATAGATATTAGCGTCACTTATCGTACGGTTTAAAATCAGAATTGTTTTCTAGTTAGCTTTTATATTTTTCGTTTTGTGTAGAAAGACGATTTTACTTGAGCTTACGATTGCAGTCCGCGTCAATTGTGTTTTTCGTTTTATCCGTCTTTATTAGAAATTGTAACAATGGCTTCTGCACACTTTCTAAACATCACCGACAGAGCAAAAAATGTTATTGTTTTCGCGACGTTTGTTTTAATTTAAAACGTGCTCGTTTTGTATATACTCATTTTCGATGATTTTTACGTACAAACGATAGTAAGTTATTATTGGTAAGTACGCCGGTCGGCCAAACACTTTTGAACCATTTGACTTGCACAGGTTTTACCTTCGTTGAGCATTTATTGTACACAAGTCGATTTAATATTATATTATATAGTACAAAGTAAAATCATTTTAGTTATATATAGAGATTCGTATAGATACGACGTAACAGTAAATATTATATTACGGTATTCACTCCGAAACCCACACTTAATTATACGTTTGTTTGTAGATTGCCGTTTTCGTAAAAGTTTTCGGACTAGCTGCGTACGGTTTCTATAAAATTACTATTTGAAAAAAAAAAAATTGCATGTTTATTTTAATATACGCTGAGAGATAAAATAAATTTATGTTTGCGAACACGTCGACGCGATAACGGGTAAATGCATTAAGTTAATATCAAACACATCCGTTTCTCCACCCCATATATTATGTAATGTTCAGAGTATGCGAATATTATTCAATATCTACAACTATAATATATATAGGTACCTACGTTGTTCTGTCCGCCTGTATGTCCCGCTGCAGTCGCGGACGCGTATAAACGCCCGACGACTGTTCGCGATAATCAATTCGTAATCGACACGACGGCACTTTAAATTGTAATAGACTCATCATACTAGGGCAGATGCGTGTAATATACACGGTTTTCGTATTTTTATTTGAGCTCGCGTCACTACGTTTCCCGATCCTGTACTATTTGCGTTTAGGTATGTAAAACAGTGTTTGACATAGTTTAGATTTTTAGAAATCAAATTCTATCAAGTTGTGTTTCGGTTTTAAAATATAATTAAAAATCGCGGATAGATATTTAGGTATAGAAAGGTAACCTAACCCAACCGGCCAAGTTACAAAAATCATAATTGGCTGTACCTATCAATATTAAGCCTATATTAAATATACACAACATTCACATTATAATATAATTGTGATCCCTGAAAATCTCTATTTTGATATTATGTCATATTTTTTTTATTTTTTTTTGGCGTTTAAAATATTATCAAAATAAGTGACATATCGAAGTATGGATTTTTTGAGATAAAAATTGATTCTTTATTTTAAGCCCATCAAAATTTTTACAACAAATATATCATTAACCCAAATTATTCTATGTGGTGTCGAAACTGAAACTGATAATAAAATCCAATGTTTCACTGTGGCTAGCATAATAAGTACCTACAATAACAGTCTGTAAAAAATAATTATCTTAACGTTAAAAAAAAATTTCTGATTTCAAATCAATGTTTGAGCCTAATTTTACTTACTAGCTCCAATTGTGGAATAATGTGAAAAATGGAATCTAAATAAGATTCAAACTTTCTAGACATAGTCTTGCGCAGAATTTCTAACGTATCTTCTTATTTTGTAAATGCTTATTTCCATACTGATTTTAAACTCCAACCCGTGCTTGAAGAAGCCAAAACATTTTACAAAATATCTCTTAACAAGTTTACCACTGTAATCCCTTAATCCAAAATCTCTCTTGGTTAGCAAACCCAAGTAATTCTCCAAGAATACTTAAATGGAACTTTTGTCGCGATCTATTACATTAACACACACCGACGAATAAATAAATGTTTACAACGTATTTAAATGGGCTAACATGGGGCGAAGCATTAAGTTTAAATAAATTAATAAATTGTATTACACGCGTATTACGTATAAAACGTAATTACTTGTGATAAATAATTTCCAAGATGAGAATTTTCTGAAGAAAATTATGTGATTTACAAGTAGATGACAACAATTATTATGCTTATAATTATCATAATATTTATACGTATAGCTAAGGCGTCTTATTGGATTTCGGATAGAAAAAAGGTAACACATGACACTATCTGAGTAAATATTTTTAATTACCTAACGATAAATCTGTTCAAAAACATAATTTTGTATTGAATTTTAGTTTTACAAATTTCATATTACCGTATTATATAGAATTCATATATTCTTGTTAAGAACATGTTTTGATAATTTTTAGTGTTTATTAGTATAAACTTTAGTTTGATTTTTAAGATATGCATTTGTCTTGAAAATTTATAATACAAAATCTCACATAAATTTAGGTGTATACAAATATTAAAATCCATCTATTTGAAGCTCAAATTTTGTTAAAACCACGAAAATTTGCAAACTGTTTTGCAATTGAAAATTTTTTTTAAAAAAAGGACAATTTTCATAGCTAACGCTTGACGATATAATATGAAGTTACTTATAAGTAATTTATACTGAAACCATAAAATCAATAAACTTAAAACTTGTACGTATATATAATTATATTTTATATAAAAAATATAACATGAAAGTATAGTAAGTGATATTATAAGCTATCAATATAAACATAAAGGGCATCTAGGTCCTTTTTAAGTGTAAATAGGAAAATTCCTTTTATATGGGCAAAAAAAAAACTATTTTGCATGTGTCTTTTTAACATGTACTATGCCCGCGCCACTAAATTTTAATCACTGCCGTGTTTATAGTTAAATACTTATCATCGCAGACAAATACATAATAATATATATCATGTACTGTATAACAATATGATAGAATACGTTTATTGTATAATACTGTAGTGAATTATTATGTTTACAACGATAACTAGAACATATTATAAAGGGGAATTAAAATCATCCAAGAATTTCGCATTAACAAATACCACGAGTATTGCAACTGGCGGAAGGAATTATTCGAGAAGATTATGAAAAATATTAAATTATTGAAGATCAAATATAAGGTTGTGTATAAATATATGAATATATAAGTATGTATATAACATTATAACTATGGCAGAACCATCTACACGTTTAATATCATAATTTAATATTTACTTATGCTGACGCGTGTTCGTTATTCAAATAAAAGTAAAAATGACAAATGTTTTATTACGCATAATATTACTATAGCATGTCATACGTCAGGCAACAAATACAAAATTAAAAACATCGACAAATCAAAATTTACATTTTTTAATGCAATTAAAATGTATAATCAGAGGTACCTACGTAAAAATGTAACAATTAATATTTAAAAAAAAACTATTAAACGTCTACGTTGTATGTAATCAATCTAAAGCGATATTATACTATAATATGGGTATACCATATTATGTGGGTGGGCCGACACACGTCATCTTAATACTATTATTATCGGTTTGTACTCAGCTTTTTTTTGTTTTGGTATTTTTACCAGCAGTACATACTACACTCGTATAATACTCGTAAAACGAAACAAATTATGTTCATTATTTTTAACTGTCGATTAGTTGTATTATTCGAAAAATCACTGCTTCAGTTTGCGGTATTGTTGATAATATTATTAGGTAACGGCTTGCAGTATCGAGATGAAATAAAAACAAAAAACAAAAAAAAAATTAATGCCAAAATATTTTAATCGAAGCGGCTGAGAAGAGAAAATGGAGGCATATAATATTATTGATCTTGCTATAACTTTTTAAATTTTAATCAACGATTTTATACTAATGCGTACCTCGCGACTTCGGAAATTCTGGCAATACGAGACAATCGAAAAAAGATATTTCTTCTATATGTAGCGTTGCGCCGTTGCCCATAAAACGTTTTAAATGAATTTATGTAGAACGGCTACTCGAAGCTTCCAACGCACTTCTTCTGTTGATAAATAATAATGATAATAATAATAAAAAACAATCGTCACAGTCAAACAAAACCAAAGTAAACACTCAATAGTATCGCAACTTTTTAGCAGGATTGTGAAAAAACCCAAATTTCCATAATTAAACATCTTATTTTTAATATTTACAAATAATATTTCTTAATCGGAAAATATTTGTTTTATTTGGAAGCGTCAAAGAAAAACAACCAACTTTATTCGTGTGCAAACACTATAACAAATTTCATTATTTCTTTATTGTTTATGCCGAAAACAGTATACAAACACAGCGTAGAGAAATTTTTTAAATTTTTCAATCTTAATATAGCTCAACTTTAAAATATTTTAAGACTCCAAAACATGTGCAGCGCACCAGTTTTACCTACATACTACGTATTGTACAATGGACATTTTATCTTCTGCTTCCGAGAACCGTGTTTTGAGTGTAAAATCGCTATATGATCGCGTTTTTATACTTTGTATGCCAAAAATGTTGATTAATAGCTGATAAATTGACTGCCGTGTGCGCGTGTACAGAATATTATAATCTGCTTTACACGCGTTACTTATATACTTTTTCATTTTTTACGGTATGTAGTATTCCGCGTAACGGTGTTGCGCTATGTGTTCAAATTATAAAAAATTTGTTTCTATACGTTTCCGAAAATTGTTTTTTAGTATGCTAAATAACAATAACATTCTAAACGCCGGTCTGCAGCTCATCGGCTATTATATAAACACTTTATTTCGAAAAAATTTACATTTTAATAGTTATTACACTCAATTATTTACCTCTCCCCGGGAATACGTATTTATCGGGACGTTAAAACTTTATCGCTATATACTTTTATATTTATTACGACGCAGCAAGCTGTTAAAATATTATCCCGTATTGTTTACAGACCGTTTTGATATAATTATTATATAAATAATTTTACTATAATAGCAGCGTACAATGGACGCAATAATGTAATAAATATACTAATAATAGCTATAACAATAATACTGCCAGGGGCATGCTTAGAAATTTTTTCGGGGGGAGGGGTTCAATATTTTTCCGCATATATATTATATTATGTACAACTTTTATTAAAAATTATTTTATTTAAGCGGGGGGGGGGGTGAACACCAAAATCCTCCCTAGGCACGCCCTTGAATACTGCAATAATAAGCTATATCGGCCTACTACCGTACTTCCATTTACTTGCACTCGTGTCGAAAGACTTTCAGAAGAGAAGTTATTTTAATAGTATATGAGATTATAGTTTTATTGAAAACCGAATTCGCGCATAAGCCGCTCACGGATGAGGTATCTTTGTAATGTTACAGTATTTTATTATTATTTTTTTTTTTTTTTGAACAAGTAATTTTATCGCTAAGACCTATCGAACAAACATTTATCATATTTTATGGTAACCGAATTGACCTTTAACTATACTACAACATACGTTGTGCTGTTCGTTCTGCGAAAAGTTTACACTTCCTATACATACATATTGATATTATATACGTTTCGTTTGCAATACAAATATTTTCGTAACATAAAAGTGTGCACTGTAGCAGGTGTAATATATCTGTACGGCATTATGTATATATATACGAATTACATTTAAAACGGAAATTATAAACATTATTCACGCCGTGACTTTGCCATCGAACTTTCATCGTTCATAGACCGTATAGTATAGTATAGGTATGGTATTGTGGTTGGCGAGAGGAAGGGAAATATATTGTCGTCCTCAAGCAATCTTATGGGGGGAAAAAAATAAGAAAAATGAAGCGACCAAAAGTGTACTTCGACGGTGTGTAATGTTTTGTGGAGTAGTGGTAAAGACTTTTCCATTTCATTGTCAACCCTTACTGAACGAACACATGAGTGATAACTCTTTTTAGAAAAAAAATGTCCATTTATATATTATTATTATTATACACGCGTACATCTATAGACAAAGGCAGCTGTGCGGTAAAATAGAAAAAAGATCAATGACTAAGGCCGATATTTTTACGGTTTTGCATAATTTTATTGGTTGATTGAAAAAACAATAACTATGTATATAGTTATCTAATATAAAAATGTGTTTTGGTTCGGTGTATATATATATATATATGTGTGTGTGTGTGTGTGTGTAATATTGTCCTAAACATAATGTGATATCTTGACAAATGCGAATTTGTGTTTTATTTTACTAATATTTAGTAGGTACCTGCTAAAACATAATTTAATAAGATGTATCAGACACATTGTTTGGCTTTAGAATTGATAAATAATTATTTATTTTACATTTTTATTAAACGGTATAATATAGTGCATATTATGTTACGTAAATAATAATATTTGGTTACTAATGACTAATGAATAATGACTTTAATCAAAAAATGACGATTGCAATAATTGTGTTAATATTTTTTTTAACAACTTTTTAAATTATGTATACTTACTAGATTTTTATGTAAGTTAGAATAAGTAACAAAATTGAAAGTTGATAATAGAAAAATGAATAGGCTTTAAACTTTGAGCGTGATTATTTAGATTAATGTTTGAAAATTGAATTTAGTAGATTTATTTTTACTTTTGGAGAATCAAAAAAAAAAAAAAAGTATTTTTCAAAATAATCAGAAAAAATAAATAAAAATTAGGAAAAAAACAGATATTTTTACGCAAAACCTATTCTCGAAGAAAGACCTTGTTTTTAAATTGTTATAACTCAAAAATAAAACCTTAGAGACTTGAATTTTAAAAATAAATAAATATTTATTAATTTATTACTGTATTTATTGGATATAACATAATTTTTAAAATATTTACTCTTTTTGTAATATTTATAGATATTTTAAATGTTCATATTTTTTTTATTTAATAGATTTATACAATATGTATATTATCTACATGTAGGTATTAGGTATATGATATAATGTTTGATTACGAGTAAAAACCTTGGAAATTGAATACAAGGTTTATCCGAGGTTTTTCTTAAAAACCATAATGAATATCGTAAATACACAGTAGATAATTTTTTAAGCATTCACAATTTTTCTAAAAAATTCATCAAAATCACGAAAGTTGGTAAATTTTTATAGTATACGATTCATAAAATTTTAAATATTTATATATATACTTTGAAGTTTAATATAAGGTTTCGTATAAGTCTTTCTTATAAGAGTTATAAATACAGTGAGCACAATTGCACAAATGCATTTTTAGAGCATTTGAAGTTTAAATTTGATGAAATTGGATAATCATGCGTAAAAAACGATATCTCCTGATACGTTTTTATTTTGTTTAGGTTTTTTTTACTGCAACTCACAGAGTATTAACTTTAGAAACTCGAAACATTTTACTGTAACTTAAATTACTATTTTCTATACTCAATAAAATCGTCAAAATAGTTAAACTACTTTTAAGGTATTTGTATTATAGGTAGGTATTTGATACAAGATTATTTTTTTTTAAGTTTTAATAAAAATGTTCAAGCTTTGTCAAAAAGCTTGATAATTTAACGTATAAGATCCCATCCAATTAGTTCTTATAAGTCTTTAAAAATATCGTATCGTATTTACATAATTTTTTTTATGTGTCTAATGTTCATTTTTGTCAAAATGGTACAAATTTACAAAGTATTTTTAAAATAATCTATTTACATAATAATAGAAAGATTACAATGTTAAAAATCACAATTGCCACAAATCATACGTTATATTATGCCCCTCGTGATGTTGTGTGGTTTCGTTACAATATTAACAGTATAATGATCATTATTATAATAAAAGTTAACAGGTAGATTACATCACAAATATACCATTGGCGGTATAAAATATAAACACATTTTGCTAATTGACCGTAAACTTTGTGAGTAAAACGGAAGGGTGGACTGGTCAGATTGGCTATGCGACAACAACCGCTTAGGCCGAAGCAAATCGGGGCTTACATTTTGTGTCATATTTAGTATGAACAAAGTAAACAAATTTATGTATACGTTTTAAAATGCAAATTAATTTGTTCGCACAAAATATTAAAGTTAAAACCTTAATTTAAAACCACTACGAGCAAATTTTAGCTTACTACTGTAGCGCCAAATTTTATATTTAATCAAAATAACCGAAACTGCATAATAAACAATTGGGCCACAGACTGTGCCAGTTTCTTCGAGGTCGCTTTATAAACCCAGGAGTAGTCCCGGACATGACACTGAAATGTGCATGATATATTAGATTTTCTGGTGGTGCAGAACAATAATTTTACACTACCACATAGTTTGTCCCGATATGTGGTGGTGCATATTATAATGTGCTACACATTTGACTCGGTCTGATTCGCGCCACTGAAAACAAGTGATTCTTTATAATACATTATGTAAATTATATTTGGTGGATCACAATACCATTATAATTACACCCAGTGGGTATTGTTTTTTGTTTTATTATTTTTTTTTTCTTTTGCCGGCCGAACATTTCGCATTGATTATTATTACAAACATATATGTGTAGCCCATAATATACAATACTATTTATGTTTACATTTGTGATTGATTGACTTTACCGAATGAATGATCGCCAGTTAAGTATGTGTCATGTAATATAATATACTACTACCGCTAGACAATAACTATTACCGCCTGTTTGTGCCCGATCACCGCCACGCCGTTTACGTTGCTAAGTTTACAGTTATTGTCGATTTTATTTTGAAAAAAAAAAAAATGTTATTTTTTTATATCCACTCCAATGTGTATCCAACCCATTGTCCTTATAACAGAGTGATCAATTTACACAACTAAGCTTGTTATTTAAGTTAGTTTTTGAGTTTTTGTAAATCAAAATGTTTCTATACGAATTGAAGTAATTATTGCACAATTTAAAAAAAAAAAATAGAAAAGTCATGGTAAAAAAAAGTTGTGTTATGAAAAATAGTATCTATTTAAATTAAAAAAAAAACAAAAATGATGTAAGAAAAACTCAAAAATCGACTTACCACAATTGATAACGTACTTACAGGAATTTATACCTTAAAGGATTTATAATCTTAACTCGTCCACAAGTGACCTGCCGGGTATATTAACTTAATTATTGATTGATTTTATACAATATAACTATGTCCGATATATTATCATTGAAGATTAATTTAAATAAATTTTAATTTAGTTTTGATTTAATCTCACGCAAGCCAATATTTTAATTAAAATTAAATAGGTACTTATACTAATATTGTCAACACAATACAAAAAAAGTAGACATAATATTACTTATTATACGAAGATATTATGCAGTCTTGTAAAGAATATTATTATTTTGTATTCAAATACGTTTGAATCATTCAATTCCTTAAACAATATTATTATTAAATTTTTTTTTTACCTAATGTACAATATTGTTTGTATATAAAATAATTATTTCAGCCATGAATCAATTATTAATACCTACTTTTTATCATATTTTACATACACACAAATATAGTAAATTGATTTTATACATTTACATTTTGGTAATAACAAAAAAAACTATTAGGTATGGGGTTTTTTGTGTTCGCACCATGTATGATTTTGATGACCGCATTAGCTTTATAATTCATAAACATTAAACACAAATGCATTTTTTTTTTCGAAAAAAGTAAGTATTAAAATGTAAAATGGAAATACGAAAAAAACCATAATATTCAGAATACGTGTTTGAAAATGTTTAAAATTCAAAATAAATAATTATACGAGAAAACATATTTTTTTTTAATGCGTTTATGGTACGGTGTGTACTCGCCACACTGTAATATACAATTATTATTTTATGAAAATATAATTAAATTCATAATTTATGTTTTTTCGAGCAGGCAGATGATCATCCATATTCATCTAAAAGTATTAAAATACGGTAGGTTACATTATTGTAATTTATGTTAAATATTAATAAAATAATTGAAGCATAATGCAGTAAAATAATCTAGGTCTATACAACAGATTAAAATCGTTGAAATTTACAGGTAGGTAATTTATAATATTTATTTATTAATAACTGATTTTTTCAATTTAAAATAAAAATAAAATCCTTTTATGCTGCGTGATATGTACAATATTCTCTCCATCCGGATTTTTGTTTTAATTGAAGAATACGATATAAACAAAGTGCAAAATACTATATAATTAATATAAAATATTTCAATTTTAACATGTCATAATATTGTGTGAAATCGACTTGTGCAGTCGGTGGGTACAATGAAAACTATTAAATCAATATAGAACCGTGTTTTTACTTTTTTTTTTAAGAATTGTTACTTTTTATGTGTCCTTGCCAGTGTTTACAATTTTGAATTATGATCAAAACATTAATACGAGTAAATTAATGTAAATTATTTTAGCATCTACTTGTTTTAAACAATTTCAATTGGTTCATTAAGTCAATACCTTAATAATATTGAATTAGTCAATAATCTTATAATATTTTCCTAATACAACAGTAAACAAACAATTTAACTTAAAGTTTAAACAGTCGATTAAGTTTAAATAATATATGAATTATGAATATTGTGGAACAGTTTTAGTACCTAACCTAACCTAACCTAACCGAATTATGCCAATGGTTTTATTAGACAGAAAAATCTGTATTTAAAATATTTTCAACGGGGCGATTACCTCTATATACTTTTAACGTCTTTGCTATTAGTTATATAATTTTAGGTTCTAAGTCACTTTGTACGGTCGAGCATTAAAATGGGAAACAAGTGTACGTTCGGGTAAAAAGGTACATTGCAGAACACGGACACTTTGTACTACTATAAACATAGTTTTATTAAGTTTGAATATTATTTGGTAAATCTAAGTATCTTATGTATCTTATATATTTTCCAAGTTTTTGGACAGTTTTTGCTACGGAATAATTTACGACACTTATACGAAAACGGTCCTTTTCAGGACCAACACACGAGTTATTAAATCATATTATAACATACGGTGTAAACAACCAATCAGAGGCCGCCATTCGGACAAAATACTTGGCGCAAGATTATAAAAAGCGAAATCATCACATAAGAACAAGGGTAGCACCAATGAATAGAGGAGGAAAACACCTATTCTTGGGTACCATCATACCCAATAATAAATGTATAGAACACATGATACAGAGGCTGGGGAATGATGAGTGAAACGAACAAATACAGGCAGTAATAACGGACAAATAGACAACGAAGATATGATCAAATAACATTAGGGATGGTATCAACGGATAGGGGATGACAAGACCTATCCGTTGATACCATTCACAAAACAATTGGATAAAAACAACAAAAGCACAAAAGTCAAAAAACGAAACACGGCCGAGCACTGTGAAGGCCAACGAGACTGAGTGGTTTACTAGTCGGTACAGCAAACAATTTATATACGCGCACGTTGCGACTGATCGACACTCCAATTTCCAATTTCCACTTAACCAGTCTCAAGACTTCAAAACTCAATATAACATCAAGAAGCCAGGAAGACCAGTAAATTTATTTGGATTGAACGAATACGACGATCTTACAAGCCACCGTCAACGACCGGTCCGCGGACCAGAACATCGAGACTTGCTACTCCGCGAACATACAGGCAACTACAAGCGCTGTCGTCGACGACGAACGTCCGCCAGCGATCCCATAACCACGACCGACGTGGCCGACGACTCGCGGCGACTAGATACGCATTGAAGTTGCCTAAATTGCAAATTTACACGGCGCTATCGTAAATCACACCGCTCAGGGATTACATGGTTGTGTTCACACTCTTAGCGAAAATCCTCGACGTGTGATTGACGCCAACATCGGACGGCGATTCCCGTACCACCCGTACGGTTTGAAAACGGTCCTTTTCAGAACCCACCACCTAACAAGCCACCCACAACCCGACAAGGCACTCATTTATAAGTTAGGCTTCCCGGTCCAGGTTCGCCGTCGGAGTACCGCTTAATTAAGCTTGTACCGACGACGGCCGGTTCTCCACCCCGATATTTGTACTAATTATAGGCCGACTATAACGCCCCATTATATATAGGGTCCGGTATTCACCCGACTATCCACAAGCGCCCCCTGATTGTGTCGACTCACTTATTTAAGCCTGGTCGGCACAAATCGACGCTTTACTCGACCCATATTTTGTAAATACATATATATATATATATATTACATAGAAATAGATACACTTGATTACTCAAAAAAAAACCAGAGTTAATATTTATTAACGACTCGGACCGTCCGGGGGGGGGGGGACGACCCGTATCATTTTGCGAGCAATACAATTGGACGAATGTGACAATAGGCTACATAAGAAGCAAAAATCTAATACTAGTGAAAATAATAAGCTATTAACTTTATATAACCAGCATCAAAGCAAAGAATTAATTTTGAATTTTTAAATTCCATGTATCACATATAATATTGATTTTAACATTATTTCTCGTTTTGACATAGTTTTTTTTATTGATATTATTTTTGTTTATATTTAAATTTTTAATTTTAATAATTTATATTATACACACTTAGCACTTAGGTATATAATTATATACATTAGTATATACTTTATGAACATAAATATATACTATTATATTATATTACTATTATAATAGTACTAAGTGTCCGCCTTATGCAGTTTAAACAATGGACCGTACAATGTGACCGCTTACCATAATTTTAATTGAAAAAATAAACAAAGTTGTAATAATACGATAGGTGAAATTCGTAGGTAAGCTGCGAGAAAAAACACAAGTGGCACGACACAAAAATCTAACTGATAACTGCAGAATTACTGAAACGAACTGATATTATATTTTCTACTTCCAAGACCTATTATAAGGTCAAGTTTTTATCGTTTATATCTCGAGATATACGTCTACAGATAAAATTACGAGGTCTACAAAAGCCATGTGGTAAATCGAATCCGTATAATACGTAGATAATGTAGAAAACCGTAAGTACATTTTTGTATTTATTAAAAGTGTGTGGGTTTTTTGTGTCTGAAAAAAAAATACTGTTCAGTAAATACCTACTTGTCTGCAAATTATTTCAAACAAAACTGTAAGTCACAACACAGTAAAAGTTTTGGTTTTGGACATCCTTTTTTAGATCACTTAACTACTCGGTGGTCGCCGTGCGATCTTGGTTATTTTTTAATATCGGGAGCCGATAGCCGAATGAAATAATGCACAATTCAAATTGCTTATGGGACGGAATTTTAAATCATTTTAATTCAACACACCGTGCGATGTGCATAGCGTTTGAAATATTATGTTATTACATTAATTCGATGTACACAAGTTAAGTATAAACGAATATTTTAAAAACTATACACAGATCTTCTATATACGCCAACAATATCTGGATCCTTGTCTGTCTGTTGAGTAGGAAATTGAATTTATTAACAAAATTAAATTGTTAATATTAGGTTAAAATACTCTGGCAAACATTTTAAAACATAATAACATAATTCTTACTAATTTTAAAATGATTTCAGATTTGTTAATATACATTACTTAACTAACGTTATATTTTATGTTAATAGATTTTTTTTTGATTTTTCCCAATAAGGTATGTTTTTTTTCTATCGTATGTGTACAAATTGTAAAATAAAATATATTAAATAAGACATTGTATTGATTATCGTTTTTTTTAAAATTTATTTTCATTTTTACTGGTCATGATAAAAAATAAATTTGAAATGATAAATTATTTTTAATTAAAAATAAAATAATTTTATTTTTATTTTATAGCGACGCATTCGCGCATTAAAAGGCAATTCAAGTTATTTTTGGGCGTTGAGATTGACTAAAAATGAATGGGCCGGGAGTTCATTCATGAGCCAGACCGATACTGGGTTTCACAATGTAATATACGAGGCGTTTCTTGGTTTCCTTAAAAACTTTGAGATATGATTAGTAACATCTGCGTGGGATCGATGTCGATGAAGAACCTAATTTTCATTTTGCTAATATGTGATTCATAAGGACACTCGGGATGGTATGTATAACTTTAATCACTCGTTTGATGATTGTCATTTTAATGCGACATGGATTTCTCTGTACGTCTTTCAACCTACAATTTAATATGATATTATGCCACGAAATGTTCGTAGATTTTCTGATGACGGGCTTAGTGGTTTTAGTTAAATATATACGATTTATCGCGGTGGTGTGTCCGGTTTTACAATATTATTATGTTTGAAATTAAATGAAACAGCTACCGTGGCCCGTGGGCGCCCTCGAAAATCCCGTTTTCGCAATTCATAAATTTGTTTTCGATTCCGCTCACTAGTCACTTATCTATTTTACCTATGTAAGCTTTCTCAAAGTTTGTACGGAATACACCCGAAATGATATTAAAATATGCGAGGTGATTCTTTTTAAAGTAAACATTCGTTTTCTGGAAAAGTATTTTAACGTTGTTGAAACTATTTTTAGATGAACCGAGTCCCTCCGCACTTGTGAAACTTAACCTAGCTCATCCCACAAACTCTAAATACTTATGAGTAATTAACTTTAAACTACAGGAACGAAATTAAATTTTTATAAGCTAACTGAAATTCTCAGAAAAACATTCAACTTTGGAAAATTAAATAAAAAATATGTTATGCTGTCATAATAATAATGTGCTTAAAAATAAAAACTTAAAATATCATAACAATTAAAAGTGGTAAAAAACATTTTTTCTCTCCGAAAATGTTGTTTTGTTACGACTTTAAATTTAGTAAAAAAAAAATCTCCAAAAACTTTTCGAAAACACGAGTGTTAATCGTTTAACAGATTTAACGAATCACTGTTCTTTAAAATAATCATATTATATACAAACCTGCAGTATATAAAATCGATATATTATTTTCCTCTTGGCTTGAAATGCGTGTTGGTGCATGTGTGTATCATATACGCCATCATTATCTCTGCGAAACGAATGACCGAAATGGACAAAATGTATTTCATGTCCATTATCTCTGGGACACATACTCGCGCGGAAAACTTTCGCTCTGTTGTAGGTCACATAATATAATTATTACTTTTTATGGTGGGTACAATTTTTTTTTTATTTTCGCCCGGCGCCAAATAATACAATTACATAGCATTGTGTTGTTTTTACAGGACGGCCGCGGAGCAATGCGAAACACGGAAATTCTCCTACGAAATGTATTCCGTACGCGTGTCTGCGACTGTTATTATTTTTTTCTTTACGTGTACGTGTACACACACCAACTATACTAATTATTATTATGAGCTTACTTATTTACTATTTTATTCAGACATATTTTATGATAGTAGTTTTTTTTTACCGATAAAACTATACTATAGATATCAATTAATATCTAACTGAAGTGAGACAAATATTGTAATCTATTAATAAAAAAAAAGATAAATGAAAAAATGTACTATATATTACACTATTTTTGATAAAACAAACGCATTTTTTACACGTTTCGTGTAAGTAAAAAAAGTTTTCGAAAGACTATTAATGTTAGTAGCGATATTGATAGGATAATGTACACGATTATTATTTTTTCAAATCTATTAATTCCTAATGATTTACTGTCATTATTTGAGTAAAATTAAATCAACGCTTTATGTTAATAGGTGATAAGTTGTCGATGATATTACAGTTTTATTTAATTTATTATTTTAAGAAGGAAAAATAAAACGAAGCTCATGAAAAATCCAAATGTCTTATAAGTTTATAACGCTGGCGTATTAACTATTTATTATATTATAAACGAGCTATGTCCAAATTAAAAGAATGAGATATTATACGCTTAGTATTTTAAATAACAGTTAGGTACTTAGAATCGTGGATAATTTATAATTATATTTACAGTACTCTATACAAGATTATAGTATAATTTATTATAATAGCTCAACAATAATAAATAATTACAAGTTACTTATAATTTATAAGTTATAATATTAAAAATAATTAACCAAAAGCAAAAATATACTTTTATAGTATTAGTATGATATTCTAGAAGACGTATTTAAGTGTTTTTACACTAGGCACCGTCTCTTGGAGCAGATGAATAGAGACCAATGTACTAAGTAGAGTTTTATTTCGATAATAATTTTGAAAACATATTTGAATTTATTGTGAAGTCTATTTTGAATCCTTCAGCCGTGCGTGTGGTAAACGTTATGCATTCGTGTTGCATTTGCACATGTGTGCAAAACATCAAAAAACGCCTAAAATCGAAATAATTTCACTTCAAAAATATGTTGTAAATTGACCTAAACTATTTCCAAAATATTGACTTAAGTTATACACCGTTAATGATTTTGAAAACAGATATTATTTCGTTGTTAAGTCAACGTTGGATAGTTCGAATGACATTTTAAATTTATTATTTTTAACATTTTTTTATTTTTCTGAATATTGCAGTGCAGTTATAGACCATGATAATTTTTTAACGACGATATTTTATTAAATGCGTTGCGATCCTACACATCAAGACGAGTGCGTCGCCTGCAGTCTGGTCCACGTCATATTATTTTCTATCTGTAAAACTAATCAATACCAAGAATTTGCGAATAAAATTATCTTCTCGTTGTTTACGTCAAGTTGATATTATATATTATGATGTGAAGCCGATGATAATGTAATTTTGTTGAAATCGCTTAAAAGAGAATGAAATAACTAATATTATTATGTTATTACACGTAGAATTTGAAATTAAAATTACATTTTTCTAATTTAATTTTAATTTTGCTTATCGGTACAAGCTTTTTCTGATATTGCAGATTTTTAAATAATTACATGATTTATAAATAGTTGTACAATATCGATTTAATTTGTATCTGATTTTTAATTAGATTCAAATATTTTCTTTCTTTTCTCTCCGATTTAAATTATTAATTTTACTCGTTAATGATTATAATTTTGATTAATTCTATCTACGAGTCATATGTGAAAGATTATAGTTCACTAGTTCCATACGCATCGTTACGTGTGGCTGTGAAACGAGTTTAAGAAAACGAAATAAGTTATAGTTAATGATTACGAGCTGGAACCAACTGATGAATAATATTATAAACTTTTAAATTTATACTATTTTTTTTTTTTTTTTTTTAATTTTAAAATTAATCTGTATTTAAAAATTATAATACGATTATTATTTTGATACAAATTACCAATTTTTAACGTAATAAATTTCAATATAAATTATTTTGAGTAAAGTTACAAATAATTTGTTTTTGGTATTCATTTTGATTTTTTAGAAGATTTTTAATGATATTTATCGATATTTAAATCAATCTATTTTTATCTCGATCTTAAACCCTGGTTATTGCAATATAGATAAGCCTGTACTTAGGTTGTAACCAGGGTGGGAAATTTACTCTCCTGTTAAATCTTTGTGGTACATTGTGTGAGATTTTTTTGTTTAAATATAGTATAGTATGTGGCAAATACCCTTGTTTTAAAAAATAAATATTACACAGTGCTTTCAAAAAAAAAAAAAACAATATTATAACAAAATTCATATATTTTCGAAATGGTCTTTGATTCTTTTCCTGGTTGAACATGAGCTATATAAGTTATTAATTCAGTTGTTCCATGCTCATATTTATAAATTACAAAATACTGAACAGTTGTTTTGTGTTTATCATAATTCAGTATTAAAAAAGCCCTTTAGTGCCTACATAATACGAACATTAAAAAATCTAAAATATGCCTTAAAGATATAAGTAATCTCAAAATATGCTCAAAACTGCAATATCCCAAAATATGCAAATTAAAATTTCATATACATAATCGTCAGGCTGTGAATCGATTTTTTTTGGTATAAATTAGCTATTTTTTTGATCAAGCAATAAAAAAGTGACCATAATTATTTTATTAATATTATATAAAATACAAGTAGTAAAGTTTTATGCTTTTAAATATTTATAATTTTTATGTTTAACACTGCAATATATTCTCTGCCTGTAAACGTGATGTCATTATATAAGAGTGACGGGATGCAAAAATGTCAAATACGGTCCTACTGTAGGCGTTAAGCGTTTTTAAATTAAATTAATATTTTTTTTTATGAACTTGCAGTATAAATTGTACGTTTAGTAACTAACAATAATTTATTATGTAATACTCCACCGTGTGTCTCTTATTTTATTATACATTTATTTACTAAATGCAATACATCAGTATACATTTATTATTCAACAATAAATAAAATAAAATATTTTGTTCGTTAGTTGTTTTTTTTTTGTTTACTCTGCAGTGAATGGATATCTTCTACCAGCAGGTAAAAATTTACCAGGCGAAAAGAATTCTAGAAGCTCATAATAACTTATCACTCCTATCACAATAATATTGCCTAATTATATCCCTAAAAAGGCGAATCAAATTTAAAAAAAAACTTAAATGTTTCATGATTGTGTGATTTAAACACCAATACGATAGATATTTGACGTACTAGTTTACAATAACCATACAATTATTTCATGCATTTTTTTTTCTACTTTGGTGTTGAAGTTTATTAGTTAAAGTCAGTTTCAAAATAAGCCATGTGTTAAACTAGTAAACTAAATGTATAAACTGAAACGAAATTTGATTTTTTGTTGGTTAAGCCGTTTTGTATAATATGTGACTCATATTAAGTGTAATAAATTGTATTCAAGCGAGTCACATTCACGGTGTCGTAAGACCGGTAGCGGTATCGTGAATTTTTTTTGTGCTGATTGAATATGTAGGTCAATACAAATTATTGCTATAATAAAAATATTACCAACTAATAAAACACACGTAAACATAAATTATAGTTATGTATATAGAGGTCAAACTTGACTAAGCTTTAAAATTATTTAAAAGGTTTAAAAAATATATCTAAATTATTTTTTCTCTATTTAAAAAGCAAATAACTAATTACCTATCTAATAAAATAATAAGCGGCAAACTTTGTAGTTGAATTAAAAACTATAATATAAATTTTCTGAAGTTTAATAGATTGGGTTATTTTATAGAATAATAATAATATATATATAATCGGGAAAAAAGTTATATTGTAGACTATTAATTCTGCACACATTTTTTTATATTGTTAAAAAGGGAAGTATGGAAGATCGATAATTTAAAACTACACATACTTGATTGAAGTAAAAATTAATGATTATTAAACGTTGTTGTAAATATAATTCAAAAACGAGATAAAACTTAAAATATGAAGATAAATTTATAATACCTAATTCAATATATTTTTTCATTTTTTTTTTTTTTTTTACTTAAACGACTCTATAATATCTTATTACTTAGGAGAGGTAGATTGTGTCTAGCATACTACTACTCCTTTCTCTAGATAATTAAATATACAATAAGAGGAAATTAAGTGAGCATAGTAAATAATACATTTTTACATCCTAGTGTTTTCAAACATCCTATTAAATAAATTTCATGATTTCGTGATATTAAATATTATGAATAACTGATACAAACAATTATGCGATTTTAAATAAATATGTGCGTTATTGAATCATAACAGTATGTGCGTGTATGTGTATTGAACGGTTTGATTTCGGGAAAATTTTTGCGGATTTTAACGACGACCTTTTTGGAACGTTTATGACGATCGCCGAGGAAGTAGATTATTAATTTATACTATTTGTATTGACACATTTTTAAGTATAGAATCATAGAATCCATTTATTTTGAATTAAAACCGTACTCAAATTGAATAACTGGCATTTTCATATTATACAAAACCACGAAAATAATAATATATTGTGATGTGTTTAAGTCTTTTTTCTACACAGTAAAAACTGAACAATTCGTGACATAAATAAAACTATAGCGTTATACGAAATTCCAGATCGTATCGGGATGTATTTTCTATGTATGCCGCCGATATCGTTTCGTCGTTCTACGATCTAGTCATAATTTATGCGCGCTTTTTCGTAGAACTCAACACCATACGGTGCCGTCGGTCGACGATATATTACATTATCATACGGCAGTACTTAGGAATAAATTATGTTTGTTTGTATACGCGTATAGTCGGTCTAGTTGTTATATAGTTACATCAGTCGTGGATCCCGGATTGCAGGAAGTCCAAAAACGTTTTGGTTAGGTAGGTATATGTGTGTACAGTAACTGCTGCAGTTACACGTTATCAGGTATATATAGTATATTCCGTGCGTCGTCTTTTCTAACTCGTCGAAATCAGTTTGTGTACAAGTTATGCGCCGCGTTCAAAGCGAATCATCTTAAATAATACGTCAAATACTTTTTTGTATTTCACGGTTGATATAAAAACACTTTAAATATGCGACAAAACAAATTTTTCTAATAAATTGTTGCTAGTATAATGTTCATTGTACTTTAAATATAAT